>NC_041380.1:232656918-232774961 GCF_002162155.2 Triticum dicoccoides | reverse complement strand
TTGTGGAGAACCTTGGTGACGATGAAGGGGCCTTCCCAAGAAGGAGCAAGCTTGTGTGGTTTGTGCTGATCCACTCGGAGAACCAAATCTCCTTCCTGGAAGGCTCGACCTCTCACATTTCTGGCGTGGAAACGACGCAAATCTTGTTGGTAGATGGTCGACCGGATCAGAGCCATCTCCCTTTCTTCCTCTAAAAGGTCGACTGCGTCTTGCCGCGCTTGTTCAGCCTCTACTTCGTTGTAGATTTCAACTCGAGGAGCATTGTGGAGAAGATCACTCGGCAAGACTGCTTCAGCTCCGTAGACCAAGAAGAATGGAGTTCTTCCGGTCGACCGATTAGGTGTGGTCCGCAGTCCCCAGAGTACTGAGGGAAGTTCGTCGACCCAAGCTCCAGCCGCGTGTTTGAGATCACGCATCAGTCGAGGCTTCAATCCCTTAAGAATCAGTCCATTAGCTCGCTCTGCTTGTCCATTCGACTGCGGATGGGCGACTGAAGCGTAGTCGACCCATGTGCCCTGGGAGTTGCAGAAAGCTCTGAATTCCTCTGAGTCAAAGTTCGACCCATTGTCCGTAATGATGCTGTGTGGGACTCCATATCTGAATATTAGTTCCCTGATGAAGCTAACAGCAGTACCGGTGTCAAGGTTCTTGATTGGTTTAGCCTCGATCCACTTGGTGAACTTGTCGACTGCCACCAGTACATGCGTGAAGCCACTTCGTCCTGTTCTCAAAGGACCGACCATGTCCAATCCCCATACTGCGAAAGGCCAGACGAGTGGAATGGTCTTCAGAGCCGACGCAGGCTTGTGTGACATATTCGAGTAGAATTGGCATCCCTCGCACTTATCCACCATCTCTTTTGCCATCTCATTCACCTTTGGCCAGTAAAATCCGGCTCGGTATGCTTTGGCCACGATGGTCCGAGAGGACGCATGATGACCACAGGTCCCCGAGTGAATATCATTGAGGATGAGTCGACTTTCTTCTGGTGTTATGCACTTCTGACCAACTCCAGTCGCGCTTTCTCTGTATAATTGTCCTTTGATTACGGTAAAGGCCTTAGATCGACGGACGATCTGTCGAGCCTCTTCCTCATCCTCCGGGAGCTCTTTCTTCAGGATATATGCGACATACGGAATCGTCCAGTCGGGAATGACCACCAAAACCTCCATGATCAAGTCGACCACCGCTGGGACTTCAACTTCAGTCGGATCTGTGGCACTCTTGGGCTGTGGAGTTTCTTCGGTGAAAGGATCTTCTTTGACTGACGGAGTGTGTATATGCTCCAAGAACACACCACTCGGGATGGCTTCTCTCTTGGAACCTATCTTTGCTAGATCATCAGCTGCTTGATTTTTCAGTCGGGGTATATGATGGAGCTCCAACCCCTCGAACTTCTTTTCCAGCTTCCTCACTGCACTGCAGTATCCAGTCATGGCTGGGCTTCTCACGTCCCACTCTTTCATCACCTGATTGACCACTAAATCCGAGTCGCCATGGACCATCAGGCGACGGACGCCGAGTGAAATGGCCATGCGCAACCCATATAAGAGGGCTTCATATTCTGCCTCATTGTTGGAGGAATCAAAGTGAATCTGGAGCACATATCTGAGCTTATCTCCTCTGGGGGAAACCAGGACAACCCCAGCACCGGAACCATTCAACATCTTAGAGCCATCAAAAAACATGGTCCAATGCTTCGAGTGAACTTCAGTCGGCTGCTGCTGTTCAATCCACTCGGCAAGGAAATCTGCTATTGCCTGGGACTTAATGGCTTTCTTTGCCTCAAACTTGATATCAAGGGGAAGAAGTTCAATCGCCCATTTGGCCACTCGACCAGTTGCATCTCTGTTATGCAAAATCTCTGATAGTGGAGCGTCGCTGACGACTGTGATGGAATGATCAGAGAAATAATGAGCAACCTTCTTTGTGGTCATGTATATTCCATACACAAGCTTCTGATAATGAGGATATCTCTGCTTGGATGGAGTCAAGACTTCAGACAAATAATACACTGGGCGCTGAACTTTGAGAGCTTTTCCTTCTTCTTCCCGCTCGACCGTTAGCACAGTACTGACGACTTGTCCTGTGGCTGCGATATAGAGCAACAGAGGCTCTTTGCTGATTGGAGCAGCAAGCACCGGCTGGGTGGAGAGCAGAGCTTTTAGCTCGGCAAACGCTGCATCAGCTTCTGGAGTCCACTCGAACTTGTCTGTCTTCTTCATCAGTCGGTAAAGAGGTAATGCCTTTTCACCGAGTTGTGAGATGAATCGACTTAATGCGGCCAAGCATCCAGTAAGCTTCTGGACATCATGCACTCGCACAGGGCGTTTCATTCGGAGAATAGTGCCAATCTTCTCTGGGTTAGCGTCGATTCCCCGTTCGGAAACGAGAAAACCGAGTAACTTGCCACCAGGAACTCCAAATGTGCACTTTGATGGATTGAGCTTGATATCATACCTTCTGAGGTTGGCAAATGTTTCGGCGAGGTCAGCGAGCAGGTCGGAACCTTTTCGCGACTTGACAACGATATCATCCATATAAGCTTCCACATTCCGACTGATTTGAATGAGTAGACACTTCTGAATCATTCGCATAAATGTGGCTCCGGCATTCTTGAGGCCGAATGGCATGGTGATATAGCAGAAGCACCCGAATGGAGTGATGAAAGCTGTTTTTACCTCGTCGGGCCCGTACAGACGGATCTGGTGGTACCCGGAGTAGGCATCTAAAAAAGATAACCTCTCACATCCCGCGGTCGAGTCAACAATTTGATCTATGCGAGGGAGAGGAAAATGATCTTTCGGGCAGGCCCGGTTGATGTGCTTGAAATCAATGCACATTCGGAGCGACTTGTCCTTCTTAGGAACCATGACGACATTAGCGAGCCACTCGGAGTGGTATATCTCTCGGATAAATCCTGCCGCCAACAGTCGAGCCACTTCTTCGCCAATGGCTTTTCTCTTCTGGACGGCGGACCGCCGAAGATGCTCTTTGACTGGTTTTGCAGATGAGTCGACTCTTAGGCGATGCTCAGCCAGTCCCCTGGGAACACCTGGCATGTCAGCGGGCTTCCATGCAAAAATGTCCCAGTTCTCACGGAGGAACTGGATGAGCGCTTCTTCCTATTTTGGGTCGAGTGTCGTGGAGATGCGGGTCGGAGCTGCTTCGGGGTCGGTCGGGTGAATGTGAACAGGCTTCGTCTCACCGGACGACTGGAATGCAGACTCTGTGGCGGGCTTCTTGGATCGCAGCAAGTCACTCGGATCTGCGTTTTGCTTATATTCTTCGAACTCGACCGCTGTCACCTGGGAATCGGCGATCTTGGAGCCCTTCTGAAAGCACTCTTCTGCCTTTTTCCGATCACCGGTGACAGTGATCACTCCTTTGGGGCCGGGCATCTTCAATTTGAGGTATACGTAGCATGGTCGAGCCATGAACCGCGCGTAAGCTGGTCTCCCCAAAATGGCATGATATGCACTTTGAAAATCCACGACCTCAAACGTCAACTTTTCTTTGCAAAAATGCTTTGAATCGCCAAACACCACTTCCAAAGCTATCTGGCCGAGTGACTCGGCCTTCTTCCCTGGTATAACACCATGAAAGCTCATGTTACTAGTGCTCAGTCGGGACATCGGAATGCCCATACCTTTCAATGTGTCTGCATACAATAAGTTCAGCCCACTTCCACCATCCATCAGCACCTTTGTCAGTCAGGTGCCTTCGACAACTGGATCGACCACCAAAGCTTGCCTCCCAGGGGTGGCAATATGAGTCGGGTGATCAGATTGGTCGAATGTGATGGGTGTTTGAGACCACTTCAGATAATTTGCTTTTGCGGGGGCAACCATGTTCACCTCTCGGTTAATCACTTTCAGTCGACTTCTGCTTTCCACATCTGCAAAGATCATCAGAGTGGAGTTGATATGCGGATATCCTTCCTCACTGTCCTCCTTGTCTTCGGCCTTGTCCGACTCCTTCTCCTTGTCCTTAGACTGTTTTCCCTGAAACTGCTGGATCAGGAGTCGACATTGGCGAGTGGTGTGCTTTGGGTAAATGATATTCCCCTCTTCGTCTTTCTTCGTGTGAATGTGACATGGCATATCCATCACGTCGTTCCCTTCTTTATCCTTTACCTTCTTGGGGTTCCAGGATCCTTTTGGTTTCCCCTTAAACTTTCCTTGAGTCACGGCCAGAGCCTCTCCAGGAGCTGCCGGTTCAGCCTTCCGCTTCTGTTTCCGACTGGTGTTTCCTTTTTCCGACTGACTCGGCTTGTGCTTGCCGCTTCGGAGTCGGTCTTCTTCTTCGCCGTTGGCGTACTTGGTAGCAATCTCCATCATTCGACCCAAGGTCATGTCACCGGTTCGACCAAACTTCAAACTCAGTTCTCTGTTCTTGACACCATCTTTGAAGGCGCAGACTGCCTGATGATCAGACACATTCTCCACAGTGTGGTGCAAAGTGATCCACCTCTGAATATACTCTCTGAGAGTCTCATTAGTTTTCTGCACGCAGACTTGCAACTCTGTCAATCCAGCTGGTCGCTTGCAAGTTCCTTCAAATGTCCTGACGAACACTCGGGACAGATCTTCCCAAGTGTAAATGCTGCTAGGAGGTAATTGAGTCAACCATGCCCTGGCAGAACCTTCCAACATGAGGGGCAAATGCTTCATGGCCACTTCGTCGTTCCCACCACCAATCTGAACTGCCACTCGGTAGTCTTCAAGCCAAGTTTCAGGCTTAGACTCACCAGTGAACTTGCTGACTCCTGTTGCCAACCTGAAATTGGGAGGGATAACTGCGGCTCTGATAGCTCTGCTGAAACATTCAGGACCAGAAACATGCACTCGACTGCTTGTGGGTACATCTCTGTCGAGTCCACCTCGATGGGTTCTGTTCCGGTCAACCAACCCTTGCACGATAATGGATCGCGCGTCGAAGCCTGGTTCTCTGGGGTCGACTGGAACCCTACGCCCTGTACTGTACTGACGCCTATTATCTGGCTGCCGAGGAGCGTAAGACCCACCCCTCGGAGGGGAATAGGGCACTCGACGCCTATCATCTCGGTCGAGTCTGTCGTCATATTGATCTCGCTGATTCCCGCGCCCCTCGCGCCGCGGAGGCGATCTGGGGCTGTGCGCCGACTGAACCGTATTCACAGTGACGGATCGACTGTGAATTCTGTTGCGCGACTGAGACACGGCTGAATTCTGATCTCCTGCTGCCCGAAGTAGATCCCTGATCTGCAGCAAACCTCTGCCAGCTTCCGACTGCGAAGGCTGGATGGACTCTGCTATACGGGTCGCAGCTGCTAAATTCTGAATTGGGGTTCGATATACCTGAGTCGGCGGGAAGAGTTGACGTCGACTGGTGTCGGGAACTCGTTGTCGCGCGCGCTCGTCGAGTGCTCGCTGAAGGTTCTCCAGTCGAGTGCGCTCGGCCAAATTGGCCAGACGCGCCTCCTTCAAGGCATGAGCCTCGGGGGTTTCTCCTGCGATGGGAATACGCAGGGGATCCTCGTTCCTACGGCGAAGTTCCTCTCTTTGCAGAGAGTCGAGTGGCTCGGGCTGGTACTCTTCGTAGCCTCGTGTAGGGTCGCCGCCGTCACCTGCTCCACCACCACGGGCGAAGCCAGGGGGACTGTGGGGCCCGTCGACCATCAAGATTTCCGCCGCTGGATCACTGCTACCGCACTCGGATGCAGTCTCTACGGAGCCAGTCGACTGATCGAACAAGCCGTAGAGAGGTTCGTCGGGCTCGATTGCCGCAACTTGGGTGGTGGCCGATTGGCGAGCCACCGCGTGCCTCACCCATCGCTGAAGCCTCGACCGGCCTGAGCGCTTGCGCTGGCGGGAGACCGGGAGGGTGGACGATAAAGGAGCCGACCGATACTGGGTCGACGGTTGCCGCAGCAGAACGCCACGGACACATGCGCGAAAATGCGTCGCACCGCGGACGGGGAGCGCATCCACGTCGAGTGGAGCCTCCTGGAGCCATGCAGAGTCGTCGGCGATGAAGGTGAGAGTGCCGAGACGGATCTCTTGACCCCCGACCAAAACTCCAGCAGACACCATGATGAAATTACTCGGAAGAATCGCAACTTTCTCCACAAAATCGCTAAAACACCTGCCCCACGGTGGGCGCCAACTGTCGTGGTTCCAAGCCTGACAGTAGAGTGGGGGGGTAGGTATTGAGAGGCAAGGTCCTAGCTATGGAGAGGTTGTAAGCACAAAGGATGTACGAGTTCAGGCCCTTCTCGGAGGAAGTAACAGCCCTACGTCTCGGAGCCCGGAGGCGGTCGAGTGGATTATGAGTATATGAGTTACAAGGTGCCGAACCCTTCTGCCTGTGGAGGGGGGTGGCTTATATAGAGTGCGCCAGGACCCCAGCCAGCCCACGTAGGAGAGGGTTTAAGGTGAGTTAAGTCTGGGGCGTTACTGGTAACGCCCCACATAAAGTGCCTTTACTATCATAAAGTCTACTTGATTACAGGCCGTTGCAGTGCAGAGTGCCTCTTGACCTTCTGGTGGTCGAGTGAGTCTTCGTGGTCGAGTCCTTCAAGTCAGTCGAGTGTGTCCCTCGTTGGTCGACTGGAAGGCGACTTCTTCTAAGGGTGTCCTTGGGTAAGGTACTTAGATCAGGTCCATGACCCTACCCTAGGTACATAACCCCATCAGTCACCGCGTGAGCTTTGCCCTCAGGCCGACCTACGTCCAAATTTCATGTCTGGCTTGTTGTTCATGGTAGTTTTGAAGATTACCACGATTTGGTTTGGACCCAGACGCAGTAGAAGAGATTTCACAGGCCAAGTAAGTTTCTGATCAGTAACTTTGAGAGTTTACTGAGGTCAAATGGCTGGGAGTTTGGAGCTGGGTTTTGTAGGCTAGCAATCATCTACTAAGGTGATGATGCACAAGTAAAATCAGCCTCATAGGAGCAAGTAAAATGGTAGTTGCTGTAGAAACCACCATTTCTGTCCAGAACAGAAAATATTTTCTGTAGCAAAAATATGCCAAAAAGTGGTGCAATATTTTTGCTCATGAAGGTGCCCTAGGGTTCAAAGAATATTTGTGAATTTTCTCAGATTTTTGTGGGCAAGAAAAATTGAGGTTGCTTTGGAGCACATTGATCTAGCTAGGGTTTAAGAGAAGAAAATGAATATTTTTCATTAAAGAAAAATATTCCAAATATTATTATGAGGTGAACCAGAGAGGAAGTGATGATTAGAGAGGGAGATGAGGCACTTGGGTGAAAGCCAAGGGTACCCAAGTGTTTAAGTCCACATGAAAAGATTCAAAAACTCCAAATTTAAAATCAATTCAAATGAAAATCAGGCAAATCAAAGAGGGCAAAAACTAGGCTGTCACATCCCTACTCCTTGCATTGAGATCAATTGATGGGAATCTCCCTAGCCCGTTGATTAGCCATGTCGATGTGAGACTTTCTCCTTTTTTGTCTTCTCCACATAACCCCCGTCAACATATTCTATTCCACCCATAGTGCTATATCCATGGCTCACGCTCATGTATTGTGTGAAAGTTGAAAAAAGTTTGAGATTACTAAAGTATGAAAAATTGCTTGGCTTATCATTGGGGTTGTGCATGATGAGAGCATTCTTGTGTGACGAAAATGGAGCATGACCAAACTATATGATTTTGTAGGGATGAACTCTCTTTTGCCAAGTTATTTTGAGAAGACATGATTGCTTAGTTAGTATGCTTGAAGTATTATTATTTTTATGTCAATATTAAACTTTTGTCTTGAATCTCTTGGATCTGAATATTCATGCCACAATAAAGAAAATTACATTGAGAATTATGCTAGGTAGCATTCCACATCAAAAAATTTGTTTTTTTTCATTTACCTACTCAAGGACGAGAAGGAATTAAGCTTGGATATGCATGATACGTCTCCAACGTATCTATAATTTTTTATTGTTCCATGCTATTATATTATCAACCTTGGATGTTTTATATGCATTTATATGCTATTTTATATGATTTATGGGACTAACCTATTAACCTAGAGCCCAGTGCCAGTTTCTGTTTTTCCTTGTTTTTGAGTATCGCAGAAAAGGAAAACCAAATAGAGTCCAATAGACCTGAAATTTCACAGAGATCATTTTTGGATTAGAAGAAGCCCACGGAGTATCGGAGGTGGGCCAAAAGAGTCCCGAGGCCACCACGAGGGTGGGGGCCCACCCCTACCTCGTGGCCGCCTCGGGAACCCCCTGACTTGCTTCCGACTCCAACACCTCTTATATAACCCCAAACTTCCAGAATGAAACCTAGATCGGGAGTTCCGCCGCCGCAAGCCTCTGTAGCCACCGAAAATAAATCTAGACCCGTTCCAGCACCCTGTCGGAGGGGGGAATCCCTCTCCGGTGGCCATCTTCATCATCCCGGCACTCTCCATGACGAGAAGGGAGTAGTTCACCCTTGGGGCTGAGGGTATGTACCAGTAGCTATGTGTTTGATCTCTCTCTCTCTCTCTCTCTCTCTCTCTCTCTCTCTCTCTCGTGTTCTTGATTCGACACTATCTTGATATATCGCGAGCTTTGCTATTATAGTTGGATCTTATGATGGTTCTCCCCCTCTACTCTCTTGTGATGAATTGAGTTTTCCCTTTGAAATTATCTTATTGGATTGAGTCTTTAAGGATTTGAGAACACTTGATGTATGTCTTGCATGTGCTTATGTGTGGTGACAATGGGATATTCACGTGATCCACTTGATGTATGTTTTGGTGATCAACTTGCGAGTTCCGTGACCTTGTGAACTTATGCATAGGGGTCGGCACACGTTTTCATCTTGACTCTTCGGTAGAAACTTGAGGTGACATTCGGCACAAGTTCTTTGTGTTGGTTCAATAGATGAATCTGAGATTGTGTGATGCATATCGTATAATCATACCCACGGATACTGGAGGTGACATTGGAGTATCTAGCTGACATTAGGGTTTTAGTTGATTTGTGTCTTAAGGTGTTATTCTAGTACGAACTCTAGGATAGATTGAACGGAAAGAATAGCTTCGTGTTATTTTACTACGGATTCTTGAATAGGTCGATCAGAAAGGATAACTTTGAGGTGGTTGCATACCCTACCATAATCTCTTCGTTTGTTCTCCGCTATTAGTGACTTTGGAGTGACTCTTTGTTGCATGTTGAGGGATTGTTATATGATCCAATTATGTTATTATTGTTGAGAGAACTTGCACTAGTGAAATTATGAACCCTAGGCCTTGTTTCAACGCATTGCAATACAATTTTTGCTCACTTTTATCATTAGTTACCTTGCTGTTTTTATATTTTCAGATTACAAAAACCTATATCTACCATCCATATTGCACTTGTATCACCATCTCTTCACCGAGCTAGTGCACCTATACAATTTACCATTGTATTGGGTGTGTTGGGGACACAAGAGACTCTTTGATATTTGGTTGTAGGGTTGTTTGAGAGAGACCATCTTCATCCTACGCCTCCCACGGATTGATAAACCTTAGGTCATCCACTTGAGGGAAATTTGCTACTGTTCTACAAACCTCTGCACTTGGAGGCCCAACAACATATACAAGAAGAAGGTTGTGTAGTAGACATCACCCCTCCTCACTTACCCCTTCGTGGCCTAGACTATATATACTCCACCTCCACCTCCTAGTTAGGGTTAGCAAAGGATGAGCTCATTCGAGATAGAGTTTTGCTCATCCATATGGATCTACTCCACGAGAGAGACCGCGGCCCCTCTACAGAGAAGATCCCCCTTGGATTCAAGACCCCCTCTTGGGTGGCCCCTTCAAGCCCTCCTCATGGAGATGAACCTTACCTTATATATGTCCCTTTGTTGTTCATGTACCTTGTGGATCTTGTGTGTTTGATTGTCTAGTGGATGTGTGATTGGACTTGTTCTTAAGTGTTTCCCCTTGTGACTTCTCTCCGTTCTTCCCCGTGTTCTTCGTGTTCTTAGTTGGGATCCTCTCCTTTCATAAAAGATCGTCCGTATAGGTTCCACCATACATCTGGACCCCGTGCCCACAGGCTCCTACCCCCGTGCGCACGGGACCCCTACAACAGTTGCGTGCACTTCACCGTTTCACCCATAACTTCCACATCCGGAGTCCGATTTTCGCGTTCTTTAGCTCGTTGAGTAGCTATTGACATCCCCCATCCATCTACATAGGTTTCAACATCATTTGAGCCCTTAAAAGTTTTTGACATTTTGGCATCTTTTCCTAGGCCCTCCACCATATCATCCGCAAAACCACCATAGCCTTCCGCAACCTAACCCTTTTTGCTCCATATAGCATTTTGTGGTTGTTTTAGTGGCGACTTGAGTCTCCTAAGGTGTTTTGGCTACTTAGGGACGGTTGCCTCTTCATCAACCACCACCACCACTTCCGCATTGCTATCTCCTCTTCCACCATTTTACCTTTTCCGTATGAGATTTTGAGTTTGCGGTTTTTACCGCTTCCTAAGGTGTTTCGGCTACTTAGGGATGGGTCTACATCATCTTGGTATCTACATCAAGAACACCGCCACTCATAATCGCCACGAGGTCGTCATCGATATTGAGATCTTCACCATTTTGACACCCTAACCGTAAGCAAGAACGATAACCTCTATATAATCTTGGTATTGTGGTATCCCTTCATTGTACATTCTTGCCATTACATTTTTAACCCCTTAGCCCATTTTGCGTCACTTGCCTATCGAGACTAGCCATTTGAGTATTGCTGGCAACATTACTTGTGCACATTAGTGATCCGTACCTTCCATTGCATACATACCATATCATATTGGTATCATCTTGGTATCATATCATCTCTTATGTCACAAGATTGTTCCCGCATATACAAAATTGCTATCTTGGTTTGTGCTTTTTGCATAGTGGCCATATCAAAAAAAGAAAATAAGCTTTTAAGCAAAAAGAGAAGAAAGAAAGCTTGTAAGCAAGAGCCATAGCATCGCCACATTGCATACCATACGACCATATTGATCATCTTGGATCATCGTATGTGAAACACCGGAACATGATACACATAGCATACTTGGGATAGAAAGCTCATACATTTTGCATCTTATAGGTCGTGCACAAGTGTCGTATCCTCCTATTGAGCTGGTATCCCTTCATTGTACATTCTTGCCATTACATTGTTAACCCCTTAGCCCATTTTGCGTCACTTGCCTATCGAGACTAGCCATTTGAGTATTGCCGGCAACGTTACTTGTGCACATTAGTGATCCGTACCTTCCATTGCATACATACCATATCATATTGGTATCATCTTGGTACCATATCATCTCTTATGTCACAAGATTGTTCCCGCATGTACAAAATCGCTATCTTGGTTTGTGCTTTTCGCATAGTGGCCATATAAAAAAATAAGCTTTTAAGCAAAAAGAGAGCAAAGAAAGCTTGTAAGCAAGAGTCATAGCATCGCCACATTGCATACCATACCACCATATTGATCATCGTATGCGAAACACCGTAACATCATACACATAGCATACTTGGGATAGAAAGGTCATACATTTTGCATCTTATAGGTCGTGCACAAGTGTCGTATCCTCCTATTGAGCAATCGTGCTAGCATCTCTCTTGACTTGTGCAACACGAGTGTTTTCCGTGGATTCCACACTCATTCCTTGGTTGCACGATCCTATTTATCTATCCGTGTGTGTGTTTCCGTGTGCCACATATTGCTATTGGTCTACTTGTTTCACCTGCGAATTTGTGAAGCTTTTCCAACATTATTGACTCTTACTAACAATTTGCATCAAATTTTTGTGCCACTATCCTCACCGAGCTCCACCATAAGCCTTACTTGTGTAGGTGTGAGAATTGACAAGATCCGGTACCAATTGTGCTATTTCCTTGCTACATTATTGAGTGATCATTGATCCATCTTCAACATTGGATAAGGTACATTGGTCTAGTTCTTCCCTTTCTTCCACTCACATTTGCTCGAGTCTTGTGATGGATAGGCAAGACATTTCATCTCCGGTCTTCCACGACAATGACGACGCAAACAACTACGTCACCAAAACGCCCATCTTCGGACTACAACGAGCAATGCGAGGCATTGAGCAACTCACCGTCGACATTCACCAATGCGAAGCACGGACAAGGGACTACATCGACACCAAGTTGGACGCACAATTGGATGACATCCGACATGTGTGGGCCAATTACAAGTCATCTTCCTTTTCGTCATCTTCACAGCGGAGACGCTCAAGTTGCAAGTCTTCCTTACGGCCACAAGATGCAAGTACCACGCGGCACCATCAAGAAAACCTTCATGAGTACAAGAGAAGACCGCAAAACGAGCACCACCAATACGGAGCTACGACTACTATCACCACTTCAGCATCTTCACCAAGTGTTATCAAGGCATCTTCGCCTTTCGACGTACGACATCTTCGCCTACCTCCGACAAGTGCGCCTACTTAGACATCATTAAGTCCAAGGCGATCACTTATGAGCGAGGGCGACACTTCCATCTTCGGAAGCCCCTCAAGGGAGATGGTTGAGCATGGGATTTTCCCTTCGACCACGGCGACATATAATGACTTGAGTGACTTGTGCCACCATATTGAGAGTCAGAGTGACTTCACCACTAGCCCCATATATGATGAGTTGCCACAACTCCCATGTGAGGAGAGCCACAACCACCACCACTTGAGTGAGATGAGTGACTCCACCATATGTGAGTTTGAGTGCACCTACCTTGAGGGAGTGAGTGAACCACCACATAGAGAGAGTGAGATAGTTGATAGGTCATGTGAGGCCACTTTCAACTCTAACGACTTGACCTCTACCTCTATTGTGTCTTCTCATTTGGTGCTAGGTCCCATTTATGATGATGCGCCGATCCTCGACGACTTCGTCCTTCCTATGGACAAGATGATGTCCATGGTGGAATACGATGCACCCCCACATGGTTCCATCACAATGAAGATGACCATGACTCGGTCTTTGATACCTCACCTACACCACAAGAGTGGCGCTCCAAAGGTAACATAGGTGATGGTGCTTCTCTTGTCCCACTAGTGGACTATCTTCACAATGATTGCTTGCATAATGTTGACACACCTATTTACCATACTTCATGCTAGTGCGACTACATCATATCATGACTTACCTATTTATGATGAATATGATGATGAGCATGTCGAGTTGCCTAGTTGTGATGATATGCTCCATAGGATATCATGTGAAAATTCTTTTGGTCACATCATGTTTGACAATCCATTGAACTTGTCATATGCTATGCGTGAGATATCCCATAGTGCATCATTTAAATCTCAACATAGTAACTATGCATGCCCCATTAAAATAAATCCTATTTGCACATATGGCACAGATGACGAGATGATGGTCATTGGCTTTCGTTTCTCTTGCGATGATATTGCTATGCTTCCTTTTCAAAATTTGTGCAACTCATCTCATATGCCATGCCATGAAAATTATTGTGTATCACATGATTACATCCCTTGTGTGCACCACATGCATACCATTCCTCACAATGCTCTAGATATTGCAAGTGATGCATTACATCCTTTGAGTCTCCATTATGCTATACATAACAACAAACCTCTCATGATGGATGACATGTTTCTATATCATGCAACTAATTTGTTTGAGCATTGGATACTTTGTGCTAACCAACACAAGCACGTATGCATCATAATGGATGATGTGTACATATACCACACACACACACAATTTTTCCTTTGCCTTTGTTTTTTGAAGGTACTTATGCAAACTCATCAACCTCACAATCCCATGAGTTGATGAAACGATATCTTGAGAGCAATGATGACTTGGGATCACGTGGACTATCCTTACCACCGTTCCCTTCGCGCAACGGCTACATGCATCTCTTCTACTTGGCTCTCACACAGCTTTGGGTTATATATCACTTGTTACGTTATGCCCATTTTCTCGTGTTCACTTTTCATGCTATGCCTATTTCCATACCTTTGCCTTGCAATTGTGACCCTTGCTTGCACTTACATGTGATTCACCATTATACTAATTCTATGTGTATTTGCATGCTTGGCGGAGATCCTTGTTGCTATTACCATGTTTGTCATGTGCCTCATGCTCTTGGTTCTTATTGTGTTGGGAGAGTCATGATGTCCCATTGCTATTTACATATGGCCTCTCGCTAATACATTGATGATATTTTGCTCATATCTTGTTTTCATGCTTGTGCTATGTCATGTGAATTATTCATGCCCACTATTTGCACACATGACATGATTGCCATGATTACCTCTAGTATGTTGCATCTTCGCACTACTAGATTTCTTGACTTGATCACTATGATTGCTTGCTTTGTTGCATCACCCGTGTTTCACTATTACTCACTTTCTTGGGTTGATGACATACATGTTCATGCCTCTCACATAATATATCTTGATCATTATCTCTTATGTCTATTAGTTGCCTCTCTCATATCTACTTGTAGTGAGTGCAACCATACTATGCTTATTGACCTTGGAGACTTTGACACTTTACTTGTGATGCATGCTTGTTTGATTGAGCTTAATCTCTTTGGTTGTAGTTGCATCATATGCTTTCATACCATACCACTCCTTGTCCTTTCTTATGATAAAAATGATGAAAACACTTGTTGGGTATTTCACCACACGAATGATAGGTGTTGCATTTGCACTAACCTCATTTGTTTTTCCGAGTGTTTGTCATGTTCTTTCATTTTGAGGGGTTCACAAGTTGGTGCCATCACATACACTCTGTTTGAAAACAAGTACATCCATGCCTACCGTGTACATGGCGACATGGTTTACGATCCGAGGTCGCATCTTTTCCAAGGGGGAGGGGATGATGTGGAGCATCCCACGGTCATCTCCATGTATACCTTCATAGCACATCAAGCCCCAAGTGGACCTAACGAACCTAAGGTGAACCCGCTCCTTTTCAAGATTTACATGAATATCTATTGGACTTGGTCTCTACCTCACCACGAAACATTGTGCATCACTAGGTACGAGGACGACCGCCACCCAGCAGCTACGAAGCATCCCGGAGGCCAAGGAGAAGGACCCCAAGGCCACGAGGGAGGAAGGAGAAGCACAACCGCAGCTAGACAGGAGGTCCCAGGCGACCCCATGCGCACGGGCCCCCGAGACCCCGTGCCCGCGGGCTACACAGGGCGCTACGGCTGTAGCACCCCGTGCGCACGGGAGTGTACCATGCGCACGGGCCCAACTTACCCCATGCGCACGGGCTCTACAGGATGGGCGGCCGAGATTGCATCTTCAACTCCCTTTCCACCTCCACTTCGTCACTCACCTCCAGCCACCTATATTTTTCGTCCCTAGGTCATTTGTTAGGGGTAGCAAAGTATATGAGATGATTAGAGAGCTTTGCTCCTTGCACCCACTCCTCTAGGAGATCATGTCCTCCTAAGGGAGAAGATCCACTTGTGGATATCAAGACCCCATCTAGGGAAGGATCCCCATCATAGGATCATCAAGACCTCTCTCCTCATAGGATCGGGATGAACTAGTACCTTGTATCTTTCCTTTGTTGTTCTTGGATCACTGTGACCTCTTGTGTGTTCTTGGATCTAGCATGTGTGTGATTGGATCTAGTCAATTTGAGTGTTTCCCTCTCTTGTGTTCTTCGTGTTCTTGGGGATTCCCCCACCAATTCATGAAAGATCTCCCCTTAGGGTTCCACCCTACAACAAAAACCCTAAAAAGAGTATGCAAAGGCTCAGATTGGTTCGGATATGATGAACTAACCCTAATTTTTATGACTTTTTCGTGGACTGTAGGTATGAAGAAAAGACTCGTTCTAAAGTATGAAAAACTGTAAAATCTCACTGAGCAACCTTGAAATCTAATACCACTTGATAGAGGCAAAGGTGTCCCGTCTTTCAATGAGATGGTGGCTATCGTTTCGGAGGAAGTCGACTTTGACGATCCGACTACGAACGTGCGAAGACATTGCGCCTTAGCAATCGCTAAACCAACTCCGAGAGGTTATTGACCACGCCGGAGCATGATCAACCCAACCATGAAGGTCTGTTTTCTGTAGGCAAACGAAGAACAAGCAAGAAACTAAGATTGCAATTTGGATATTGCGAATATAAGAGGAAAGCTTTATTGATCAAGGTGGGGTTCTATGACGCCTTTGTCTGGTCGTTGAACATAAACGAAGTACGTGAAGTTGCAGCTATGGCGAACTTTAATCTAAACAAAACCCAAAGTCTAAACAATGCCCTAAGGGCTATATATATGGAGGAAAGAGGAGGAAATTTCGTGGCCCTTGGAGGAGGGGTCTGAAACCAACCCTAACTCTTGTTTCCCCACACATACGGACTCTAAAAACACCCTATACTTAAGTATTTTGAAATACATGGGCCTGGCCCAATAATAAGGTGACGCGGCACCTAGAATAGCCTCTGGACAAAATTTATGAAGTGGCATCTTGTATATTTCGTCCAAGGCTTCATGCACTCCTTATGGTGGCTTCAAAGTCCTGAAATCATCACTTGCAACCCCGTTCTTGTTCCCCTTGCGCATGCCATCATCTCCATGCTTGGTCTTGCTCGAGTGTTCATCCCTCTTATCCATGTCAGGCCCTTCATTTGTAAGCAAAACAAATGTATCCAATTTAGGCAGCATCATATTCTCATGAACATTAGAATCATTACCAAGAAACAAAAGTACCTGATATTTTAATTGGCATGCACGAGCTCTAGTAATTGGTCTAGTATATGTAGCAGTAGGGGTTGTGGGTGTAACAATGGTACTGATGTCCTCATCAAGACAACAAGAGCGGGACTTTAATCTTCATCACAAAAGACTTCTTCCTCTTCATCGTTCACTTGCCAGTGCATGGTGACTTGCTCAAGTGCTTTTGTTTCTCCTTCACTCATGGAGTCGTATGTACCATCGTCGTTGAGGATCATGGTCTGCTTGTTTGTACACTCAAAGGACTTGTGGCCTCGGCCTCCGCATGTGAATCATTTGAAGGAACTTGTCTAGACGGTCTCATCAGTTGGGGTAGATGACGATGAAGCTCTTGGCTTGAAGTTTCTTGTAGTAGGATGATTTGAGGTTGTCGAAGCTTTCTTGTAACTCGACTTGTCGACGTTGCTTGTAGAAGGCTTGGTTGAGGTAGACGGTGTTGGAGTCGTTGAAGCTTGGGTGTTGGAGAAGTCGTATGACTTGGATGAGAACTTGGCATACTTGAAGTCATCTTGCACTTGATGTTTCGCTTTGGTAGCTTGATGCACTAGGCCGATGAGGTTCTAGTATGGTTGGAAGTCGGCGATCTTCTTGATGGGATGATTGAGTCCATTCAAGAAATGTGCCATAGTTTGCTCATCATCTTCCGTGACATTGGCTCGTATCATTGCAATCTCCATTTCCTTGTAGTACTCTTCAATGCTATTGGTTCCTTGCTTGAGTAGTTGGAGTTTCTTGAAGAGGTCGCAGTTGTAGTAGGTAGGCACGAAGTGTTCTCTCATGAAATCCTTCATTTGCGCCCAAGTAGTGATGGGTGGTTCACCTTTGGCCTCTCGGCGCTCGATGACTTGTTCCCACCAAATGAGGACATAGTCTTGGAACTCAATGGATGCCATCGCGATCTTCTTCTCTTCATCATAGTTGTGCAAGCGGAATATTTTGTCGACCTTCGATGCCCATGAAAGGTACTCTTCGGGATCATTGCTTCCATAGAACTTGGGCATGGTGAACTTTAGCTTGCCGTAGCGTTGCTCTTCATTGTGTTCGGGTCGGGGATGATGACGTACTTGACGAGGAGGATCATCTCTCACAACTTGCTCTTGCCATGGAGGATTTCCATTGTATTCTTGCTCTTGTTGAACTTGATGTTCTTGGCGAGCTTGTGGAGGAACTTGTCGAACTTGACAATGCACGCGAGCTTGATATATTCGTTCTTGAACTTCTTTGTGAAGTGCTTCTTGATGTTCACGCGCTTGTCGGCCTCGGTTGGCTATGGCTCGACTTGATTCTCGGAGGGCTTGTTGCGCCTCAAGTGCTTGAGCTTCTCGCAATTGTTGCTCTTGACGTTGTGCCTCGGCATCTTGTGCTTCTTGTTGTAGACGCGCTCGCTCTTCCTCTTCGTGTTGGCGTTGTTGTTGCCGTTCTCGTGCTTGCGCAAAAGTAGCTTGGTTTTGACGATGTCTTTGTTCTTGCGAGTTGTTGACGTGTAGAGGGTTGCGGTTGGCTTGACAATCTTGGCGCGTGGCACGACAAAGAGTATTCGATGTCAGTGTACTTGAGCTAGAGATGGTGTAGTCGGAGTGTCCACTTGAGCGGCTCCGTCTTGATGAGGACGAAGTGGAAGAAGAGCGGTTAAGCAACAAAGCACGAATCTCGTCCATTCTTGCATCTTTCTCTTGCTTGTGGTCGAAGTAATCCCTTGTGCGTTGCTCGGAGAGTCGCAAGTCGGTGGCGAGGTTGTCGATGTGTTCACTCATTGCTTGTTGCTCTTTATGCAAAGCACAT
Source organism: Triticum dicoccoides (assembly GCF_002162155.2). Lineage (NCBI taxonomy): Eukaryota > Viridiplantae > Streptophyta > Magnoliopsida > Poales > Poaceae > Triticum > Triticum dicoccoides. The sequence continues at coordinate 232,756,453 of NC_041380.1, read as the reverse complement.
TGTGCACCAAAGAGGTGGCTCTTTGTGACATAGGAGTTCATGTCGTCGTCTTGCCCGATGAAGAGTGGGTTGGTAGAAGTACTTGGCCTATCCATAGTTCCAAACAAATATGTGAGTTGGAGAAAGAAAAGAATGTATACCAAATGTACCTTGACCGATGTTGAAGGTGGATCAAAGATCACTCCAATGTGGAACAAGGAAATAGCACAATTGGTACCAATTCTTGTCGGTTTCTCACACCTACACAAGTAAAAGCTTATGGTGGAGCTTGGTTAGGATGGTGGCACAAAATTTGATGCAATTGTTAGTGAGCTTCAATAATGTTGGAAAAGATTCACAAATTTGCAATGCAACAAGTAGACCAAGCAAAATATGGTACGTGGAAACACACACGCAAAGAGATGAAATAGGGTCATGCAACCAAGGGTGAGCCAAAATGTGGAATCCACAAAAATGCTCTTGTTGCAAAACACTAGAGAGACGCTAGCACGATTGCACAATAGGCGGAAACGAAGACTTGTGCACAACCTACTATGAAAAAATGCAACAACTTCTATCCCAAGTATGCTCTATGTATGGTATGCCGATGATATTATCCAAGATGATCTAGTATGACAATCTTAATGTTGTATGATGCTATGGTTCTTGCTTAAAAGCTCTTTGCTTATCTTTCCCTTTTGCTTAAAAGCTTGTTTGGCTCTTTGTTGTTTGAGCTCGTTTCTCATGCAATGCTTCACGAACCAAGATAGCAATTGTGTATGCGATGACAACCTTGTGACACAAGAGATAATACCAAGATATGCAACAATGATATATGTATGCTATGGGAAGTATGATCACTAATGTGCACAAGTCACGTTGCCGACAATACTCAATGGCTAGTCTCGATGGGTAAGCAAGGCAAAAGGTAAGGCTATGATGGCTATCAATGTAATGGCAAGAATGATGTATCACTATACCAAGATGAGGTTACCGTTCTTTTGTTCCTCGTCCGTAAGCAAGAACGGATGATGGTGACCAAATGGATAACTGGTCGTTGTTGATGAGGCATCCGTGGCGAAGATGAGCGGCGGTGATGTTGATGTCAAACCGTACCTAAATGGCCGAAACACAATAGGACACGGAACCGGGACTCAAATTCTCAAAGCAAAATGTGACAAAATTGTCGGAGTTGGTAGTGGTAAGAGATGGTGGTGTATGTGGTATATGGCGGTGCTACGCGAAAGTGGTTGTGGTATGCGGAAATGTATGTGGGCACCGGAACAAAATTTGGTGAAATTTGGACGGAAAACGGGGCGGTGGATTGGAAGTGCTGCTGCCAGGGGCCGGATGTCCGGGCTTGATGGCCGGATGTCCGGGCTGTCGGGCCGGATGTCTGGGCTCTGGATCTATGGACGAACTCGATGAACTTTGCGTGTAGAGGTCAAATCTGGGGCAAAATTCGGGGGATTTTGTGGATGGAAATTGGGGAAAAGATGATGGAAAGCTAGGTCTACCTGCAACATAGGAAATCTGCGGATCAAATCCAACAAATCTTCATCACACCAACAAATCACAAAAAAATTGAGGGTTATTTTTGTGGGGAATTTTCGAATTAGGAGCAAAATCAACAAAACAAGGCTAGAAACACAACGGGGAGGCTCCAAAATCATGATCAACGTGGCTCTGATACCAAGATGATGTAGGATGGAACCCTAGATGGATGATGTTTCACGAAAGGAGTGGATCCCGTGAAGAACACGAGGAACACGAGGGGAAACACGAGAGAATCACTCAAACCAACAAGAACGATCACACATATGCTAGATCCATGAACACAAAGGAAGATACATGATCCACGATCAACAAGGGACGATACAAAGGTTAACCGGTTCCTCTCCATTAGCAGGTCTTGATGGGGCCACCCAAAAGGGGGTCTTGAATCCAACGTGGATCTTCTCCATAGAGGGGCCACGGTCTCTCTCGTGGAGTAGATCCGATGTGGATGAGCGAGGCTCTATCTCTAATATGAGCTATCACAACGCTAACCCTAAAACGTAGGTAGGAGAAGAGTATATATAGTCTAGGTGGGCAAAGGGGTACACGGGCCTCGGGCCCTTACACTGTGCGCAGACAGGGGAGGTCGGATGTCCGGGTATCGGGCCGGATGTCCGGGCTTTCACGCGAGGCCGGATGTCCGGGATGGAGCGCCCGGATGTCTGGGCTGGAGAGGCTAGCCTTGTTGCTCTCGGCCGGATGTCCGGGCTGGCGGGGCCGGATGTCCGGGGCCTGTAGATGTTTGGCGGCTGTGTAGCTGGGACGGACGACGCTCCAGGGGCCGGATGTCCGGGGTCGTGGCCGGATGTCTGGTGCCTGGGAGGTTTTCTTGACTCCTTCTGTTGGTTCTCTTCATCCGTGTACTTGGGGACTTGTACGTCTTCACGTGCATCTCCGGGAGGGTCCTCTTGATACCTAATCATGCACAATATCTCGGACTTTGGTAGTAGCCATGTCTCAAGTGGATCATATGTGATATCACTAAGGAAAGAAGTCACCTCGTTCTCAAGAGCTCTAGCTCGTGCTCGTGTCATGGGTCCTCTTGGCACTTGATGAGACGATGGTAGGTCCATGGGGGTGACCATAGGATCCTTCGCATCAAGATATTGATGTTACTATTAAGCTAGCCAATAGAGATACTATTTCACCAGTTGGAATTGTTAGAGATGTTGAAGTCTCGTGTGGAAGAATTAAATATCCTACTAATTTTCTTATTCTTGCTTCCCCACAAGATGACTTTTGCCCCATTATATTTGGTAGACCCTTCTTGAATACTGTTAATGCTAAGATAGACTACAAAAAGGATGTTGTTTCTGTTGGTTTAGGGGATATGTCTCATGATTTTAACTTTGCTAAATTTTGTAGACAACCCCATTATAAAGAATTGCCTAGTAAAGATGAAATTATTGGTCTTGATTCTATTGTCGTGCGTCCTAATGATCCTTTGGAACAATATTTTCTAGACCATGAAAATGATATGTTTATGAATGAAAGAAGGGAAATAGATGAAGTATTCTTTAAACAAGGACCTATTTTGAAGCACAAATTGCCTGTTGAAATTCTAGGGGATCCTCCTCCACCCAAGGGTGATCCTGTGTTTGAGCTTAAACCATTACCTGACACTCTTAATGATGTAGGGTGGAACCCTAGATGGCCGATCTTTCATGAAAGGAGCGGATCCCGCGAAGAACACGAAGAACACGAGGGGAAACACAAGGGAAAACACGGGGGGAAACACGAGAGAATCACTCAAACCAACAAGCACGATCACACATATGCTAGATCCATGAACACAAAGGAAGATACATGATCCACGATCAACAGGGCACGATACAAGGGGTAAACGGTTCTTCTCCGTGAGGAGGTCTTAATGGTCTTCTTCGGGAGGAGGTCTTGAATCCAATGTGGATCTTCTCCGTAGAGGGGTTGCGGTCTCTCTCGTGAACTAGCTCCGATGTGGATGAGCGAGGATCTATCTCTAATATGAGCTATCACAACGCTAACCCTAAAACGTAGGTAGGAGAAGAGTATATATAGTCTAGGTGGGCGAAGGGGTACACGGGCCTCCGGCCCTTACACTGTGCGCAGACAGGGGAGGCCGGACGTACGGGCTACGGGCCGGATGTCCGAACATTTGCGGAGTGCCGATGTCCGGGCTGGAGGGGCTGGATGTCCGGGCTAGCGGGGATGGTCTTGCTGCCTTCTAGATTGGCGGTGTCTGAATTTCCGGGCTGGTGGCCGGATTTCCGAGTCGGGGCCAGATGTCCAGGTCGGTAGCTAGATGTCCGGGCCTTGTAGACTTGGCCGCTGGTCCGTTGCTGCAGGTGACACCTCCAGGGGCCGGATGTTCGGGGTCTTGGCCGGATGTTCGGGTCCTAGAGGCCGTTCTTGGCTCCTTACATTGGATCTCTTCATCCGTGGACTCGGGGACTTGTTCATCTTCACGTGCATCTTCAGAAGGGTCCTCTTGGTAACTGATCATGCACAACATCTCGGACTTAGGTAGTAGCCATGTCTCGAGAGGATCATATGTAATATCACTAAGGAGAGAAGTCACCTCGGTCTCGAGAGCTCTAGCTCTAGCTCGAGTCATAGGTCCTCTTGGCACTTCGTGAAACGATGGTAGGTCCATGGGGATGACCGTAGGATGCTCCACATCATCTCCCCTCCCTTGGAGAAGATCCGACCTCGGATCGAAATCCTCATCACCATGGTAGGGCAAGAGATCTTTGACGTTGAAGATGTCGCTCACGGAGTACTTGTCGCGTGGAATGTCGATCTTGTAGGCGTTGTTGTTGTAGTGTTCAAGCACCTTGAAAGGTCCATCTGCTCGTGATCGAAGTTTGGACTTGCGTTCATGGGGGGAGCGGTCCTTGCGAAGGTGTAGGCACACAAGATCTCCAGTGTTGAACACCATGAGGTGCTTGTTGATGTTGAGCTTGGTCGCAAGTCGTTGTACTTGGCGCTCCATGGTGTGCCTTGTATCTTCATGCACCTTCTTGAGATAGTTCACACGTGCACTTGCGTCCATATTGATGCGCTCTTGTAGTGGTAGAGGGAGAATGTCCAAAGGGGACAATGGGTTGAATCCGTAGATGACCTCGAAGGGGGACTTGCCGGTAGTTGAGTGTCTTGTGCGGTTGTAGGTGAACTCGGCGATAGGTAGACACTCCTCCCACTCCTTGATGTTCTTCTTGATTAGCACGCGAAGTAGAGCGGAGAGTGTGCGGTTGGTCACCTCCGTTTGACCGTCGGTTTGTGGATGGGAATATTCCCATTTCCGATTGTTGAAAACAAATGCGACTTTCAAAAGTGGAGAAGAGTAGCTTGATTCAGAGCTTGGTGCATAGGGTCTTCCAAAAGTAACTCAAGAACTTGACGTCACGGTCCGAGACAATCGTCTTTGGCACTCCATGTAGCCGTAAGATTTCCCTACAAAACATATTGGCAACATGTGAAGCATCGTCTATCTTGTTGCAAGGCATTAAATGTGCCATCTTAGAGAATTGGTCCACAACAACAAATACCGAATCCTTTCCATATCTAGTTCTAGGCAATCCAAGTATAAAATCCATGCTAATATCTTCCCATGGTTGATATGGAATTGGGAGAGGAATGTAAAGGCCATGGGATTGAGCTTTAGACTTAGCTTTGCGACATGTAGAGCATCGGTTGGCGAAGCGGTTGGCGTCGTGAAACATCTTGGGCCAATAATAGTTCTTGGAGAGCGTAGCGAAAGTCTTGTCGCATCCAAAATGTCCCATTAGTCCTCCTCCATGAGATTCCTGCAAAAGCAACAAACGAAGAGAAGACTCGGGGATGCAAAGTTTGTTAGCTCTCATAAGATATCCATCTTTGATGTAATAGCATTCCCAAGATGTATGCGTCAAACACTTGGCATAAGGAATAGCAAAAGTAGGATCATGCGCATACAAGTCTTTTATATGTTCAAAGCCAATGATATCCAATTCAATTTGAGTAACAAGCATGCATATGCGGGAAAGAGCGCCCACCACAACATTTTCCTTGTACTTGATGACATAAGGAAAATACTCAATGAATTCACTACATTTAGCATGACGCTTGTTCAACTTGGTTTGACCCTTAAGGTATTTAAGCGTTTCATGATCGGTATGAATGATAAATTCATGAGGGCGAAGATAATGTTCCCATTCATGCAAAACTCGCACTAAAGCATATAACTCTTTGTCATAGATGGGGTAATTGAGTTGCACTCCGGAAAGTTTCTCACTAAAGTAAGCTATGGGGCGCTTCTCTTGCATTAACACACCTCCTATGCCATGACCGCTAGCATCACAATGAATCTCAAAGGGCTTGTCAAAGTTGGGTAATGCGAGCATGGCAGCATGAGTAAGCAAATTCTTAAGCTCATTGAAAGCGGTATCTTGGGATGGTCCTCAAACAAAAGGCGGATTTTTCTTGCTCAAAGCGTGCAAAGGTGAAGCAATGGTGCTAAAGTCTTTCACAAATCTACGGTAGAAACCGGCTAAACCAAGGAAGCTACGCACTTGATGCAAGTTGGTTGGTTGTGGCCAAGTTTTAATAGCATTGATCTTAGAGTCATCAACACGAACACCCTTAGAGGAAACAACAAAACCCAGGAAAACGAGCTTATCAACGCCAAAAAGGCACTTTTCCATGTTAGCATAGAGACGCTCTTTTCAAAGAGTTTGCAAAATGGTTCTAACATGGGTGACATGATCTTTGAGAGATTTGCAATAAACAAGGATATCATCGAAGTAGACCACAACAAACTCACCAATGTAAGGGCGAAACACATAATTCATAAGACGCATGAAAGTACCCGGTGCTTCCGATAAATCCAGAGGCATAACTAACCACTCATACAAACCAAAATTTGTTTTGAAAGCGGTCTTCCATTCATCACCCTCTTGTATGCAGATTTGATAGTAACCACTTTTAAGGTCAATTTTGGATAAGATAGTGGCACCACTAAGTTCATCAAGCATATCATCAATGCATGGAATGGGATACCTATAGCGAACGGTCATAGCATTGATAGGTCGATAGTGGGAACACATGCGAAAGCTACCGTCTCGTTTTGGCACAAGAATGACCGGAACAGCACAAGGACTCAAACTTTCACGCACATGTCCATGGTCTATGATATGTTTTACTTTAATTTGTATTTATTCGGTTTCTTCGGGGTTGACGCGGTAGGGAGCTTTGTTCAGAAGAGGTGCTCCGGGGATGAGGTTGATGCGGTGCTCGATGCCTCATAGTGGCGGTAGTCCCGAAGGTAGCTCGTTGGGGAAAACATCTTGGAATTCCTGCAAAAGAGAAGACAACACTAAAGGTAGAGTGTGAAGGGTGTTAACTTTTGGTGCCTCATCCTTGCACAAAAGGATATAGTGTATCACACTAGATGGGTTCTCACACACTTCTCTTATCTCACGTTTGGTGGCAAATAGAACTAGGTTCTTCTTTTCGCTCATCGTGGAGGCACTCAATTTGGGCTTGTGGCGCTCACTCTCTTTTGGTGGTTCGCTCTCTCACTATTCTCTCCACGATGGGCGGCTTGCTTGTCGGTGATCACTTGGCTTGGAGACATAGGGAGAAGTACGTACTCCTTTCCTTTCATCTTGAAGATGTAGTGGTTCGTTCGGCCGTTGTGGATGACACCTCTATCAAATTGCCATGGTCGACCAAGAAGAAGTTGGCAAACAGTGATTGGAACGACATCACACTCCAAAGTGTCTTTGTAAGCTCCGATTTGGAAGGAGACTTGCACTCTATGCTCGACTTGAATAGTGCCAGAGTCGCTTAGCCATTGAACTTTGTAGGGATCTGGGTGCTTCGTCTTGGGAAATTTGAGCTTGGAGCAAAGTTCTTCACTTGCTAGGTTATGACAACTCCCTCCATCGATGATGACCTTGACGGACCTTCCATTGATACCGGCCTTGGTATGAAATATGTGGCATCTTTGTTCTTCTTCTTGGTGATGTTGAAGGGTCAAGACCTTGGAGACAACAAGAGCGGGACTTGAATCTTCATCACAAAAGACTTGTTCCTCTTCATCGTTCTGATGCGGAGCTTCCTACGATCAGCCCGATGTACACTTCGACTACTCCCCAAGCCCCAAGAGGACATACGATGAGACCTCGACCATACGCCATTGGACACAAGGTGAACTCACTCCTCTTCGAACCATCACTTTCCACATACGAGACATGGCTACTACCTCATGCATGGACCTTGTTTATACTCAGGCACATACGAGATGACCATGGCCAAGCATGGAAGAGGACAAGGAAGAAGAAGAACGGACAAGACAAAGCTTGCGCGGATGATCCGACCCCCACCCGGACGATCCAGGTAATGTGCCCCAAGACGCCTGAAGCTTGCAGAATCTACCCGGCGGAGCCATATCATCTGGACGAGGACCTGGATCATCCGGACGATGCCCGGATCATTCGGGCCCCCATCCTGATCATCCGGCCGTTGCCTGCGCGCATGACTTGGGCCGAGGCCTGTGTACCCCTTCGCCCCTCACTTACCCCTTCGTGGCTTAGCACTATATATAGACCCCCTCCTCCTCCTAGTTAGGGTTAGCAAAGGATGAGCTCATATTTGTGTGAGAGCTTTGCTGATCCACTTGGTTACCTTCTCCTCGGAGATCGTGCCTCCTCGAAGAAGATCCCCCAAGCGGATTCAAGACCCCATCACGGGAAGAACCTCAAGACCTCCTCATGGAGAAGATCGTGCTACTTATATCGTCCTTAGTTGACCGTGGATCATGTATCTCTTATGTGTTTGAGGATCTAGCATATGTGTGATCATTCTTGTTGGTTGGAGTGATTCTCGCATGTTTTCCCCACGTGTCACCCCTCGTGTTCTTCGTGTTCATCACGGGATCCGCTCCAATCGTGAAAGGGCCACCTAAGGTTTTACCCTACATCATCTTGGATCAGAGCAAGGTTGATCATGAATTTGGAGCCCCTACCCCTATTTTTGTAGCCTTCTTTTGCTTGATTTCGTCCTAAATTTCGAAATTCCTCACCAAAAATAGCCCCAATTTTTTTGTGATTTGTTGGTTTGATGATGTTTTGTTGATTTTGATCCATGGATTTGCTTGGTTTCAAGTGGATCTAACATCTCCACAAGTTTCCCCACCTTCCATCCACGAAATCTCCTCCATTTTGCCCCGAAATCATCTAATTTCCGTCCAAAAATTCGTCTCCGAGAGGAAATACCTAGAAGTTTGACCTGCCCGGATCATCCGGAAGTGCTCCCGGATCATCCGGATCCACCCGGATCAGCTGGACCATCTCCTGGATGTCCGGACACCCCACACGACTGAAATCTGGTTGACGAACCCGGATCATCTGGATCTACTCCCGGATGTCTGGGTAACCCTGAAACTAACTATGCTGAATTCTTGTTTCGGCCAGAACTAATTCATACGGAGTCCGTTTTTTATGTTCTTTAGCACGTTTCGAAGCTGTTGACATCCCCCTTCCCACAAAAATACTACCATCACCATTTGACTCCATAAATTTTTTGGAACCTTGGCATCTTTTCCTAGGGCCACCATCATATCATCCGCATTACCACCATCGACTTTCGCAACCTAACCCATTTTGTTCACCATTGCATATGTAGTTGTTTGAGTTGTGACTTGAGTATCCTAAGGTGTTTCGGCTACTTAGGGACAGTTGCTTCTTCATCAACCACCACCACCACTTCCGCATAGGCTTGCCCACCATACATTTCCGCCACCCCCACATTAACCCAATTTTGTTTGTGTTGAGAGTTGTGTCACCTAAGGTGTTTCGGCTACTTAGGGACTGTGCTTTCAACTCCCACACCGTGTATAGCCCATCTTACCCCACCACCTTAACTCATTTTGACCGGGTTCCCACCAATAATTCCGCAACCACCACCGCATTCCGCTACCACCATTTGACATTTGCCTTTGGAGATTTTGAGTTCACGGTTTTTCTATTTCCTAAGGTGTTTCGGCTAATTAGGAACGGGTCGACATCGACAACACCGCCTCTCATCATCGACACAGACGGTAACCTCGACGACATCATTGTATATTCCCCTCGCAGTTGAATTGTTAACCCCTGGCCCATTTTGTGTCACTTGACTATCCAGACTAGCCATTTGAGTATTTCTGGCAACGTTACTTGTGCACATTAGTGATCCACCATTCCATTTCATACACACCATATCATATTGGTATCATCATATCATCCCTTGTGTCACAAAATTGTTCCCGTATATAGACAATTGCTATCTTGGTTTGTGCATTTCGCATTGTGGCCATATCAAAAAAAAGAATAAGCTTTTAAGCAAAAGAGAAAGAGTAAAGAAGCTTGTAAGCAAGAGCCATAGCATCGTACCACATTGCATATAAGATTGTCATATCTGATCATCTTGGATCATCTTGAGAAACACCGGGAACCATATATACATAACATACTTGGGATAGAAAGTTGATACATTTTGCATCTAATAGGTTGTGCACAAGTGTCGTATCCGCCTATTGAGCAATCATGCTAGCGTCTCTCTTGAGTTGTGAAACACGAGCGTTTTCCGTGGATTCCACGTTTGAGCTCATTCCTTGGTAGCATGACCCCATTTATCTATCCGTGTGTGTGTTTCCGTGTGCCATTCATTGTTATTGGTCTACTTGTTTCACTTGCGAATTTGTGAATCTCTTTCAACATTATTGACTCTTGCTAACATTTTACATCAAATTTTTGTGCCACTATCCTCATTGAGCTCCACCATAAGCCTTATTTGTGTATGTGTGAGAAATTGACAAGAACGGTACCAATTATGCTATTTCCTTGTTACATCATTGAGTGATCATTGATCCATCTTCAACTTCGGTCAAGGTACATTTGGTATAAGCTCTTCTCTTTCTCCCACTCATATTTGCTCGAGTCTTGTGATGGATAGGCAAGGCACTTCATCTCCGGTCGTCCACAACAATGATGGCGCGTACAACTGCAACAACAAAACTCCCCACTTCAGACTATAAGGAGCAATGCAAGTCATCAACAACATCAACATCACCACCGACTTACGACATTCCGAAGCAAGGAGAAGGGACAACTTCAACAACAAGTTTTCCGCAAAAAAGGAGGAGCAAGATGCAAGTATGGAGGAGATTCGGACCTTGTTTATCAACCGTTCTTCCCCTTCATCATCCTCAAGGCGACGGCGAGCAAGTCGATCATCTATGGAGCGTCCATGTGATGCAAGAGCAAGTCGTCCACGTCCACATCTACATGGCGACCATCATCATGTTCGTGATCCACATCGTCATGAAGAGCAAGTCACCCCCAAGAATCATGTGCACGACGACGACGAACGACATCTACAATGAGCTCAAGTACGACAACGACACCATCATCATGAAGATGCTCGACAAGCGCAAACCTACAAGTCCCAACAAGCTCTCCTTCAAGCTACGACCAAACCTCATGAGTTCAAGAGAAGACCGTTGTAACACCCCTGTGTAATGATGCTACAGTAACCCTTGGGGTTAAGCTAATCATTTTGCTAAACAAGTGTTTGGTCATCATTGTCCTCTATCTCTTTCATTATTCTAGTTAAATTCAAAATCAAATCCTAAGTGAATTTCAAAATTGCTCAAACATGAAAACTAAAATGTTCATCATGTGGCAAATATTCTTTTCACAATATTAGTGGTGAACCAACATTTTTTGCAAAATGTCTAAGTGGCCTAAAATAGCTAAAATAGAAAAGCTTTTGAAAAAAAAAAGAAAAAGGAAAAGAAAAGGAGAAGGGGTGGGAGTGCCCCTCGCCTCCCCTTGGGCTTTGGCCCATCCCAGCAGGCCGGCCCACCTACCCCTCCTCGGTCGCTCTCCCCTCCCCCTGTTCAACCGACCGAGGGGCGCGCGCCCGTGCGTCACCGCCGAACCACCTTGCCGTTGACGAGGGGGATAAAGATCCCCTCGACGCCTCGCGCTCCCCTTCCACGTGCTCTGCCACCCCTACTCGCCCGCTCGCTCTGCCTCGCCCTCTCCCCGGCAGATTCCTCCTCGCCTCCCCCTCGTTCCCCCGTCCACCTCCGAGCACGGTCGCCGCCGTTCTCCGACGTCACCGCGGCCACAGCCACCGCCTCGCTCCGCCGTCTTGTCGTGAAGCTCCGCCGGGGTTGAATTCATCATCTGGTGCCCTTAGGTGGAGCTGGGAAGCACCACTGACGTCGCACGACCTCGCCCCCTTCCGCCTCTGTCGCCGGCGGGATCCCTCGATTCCGGCGCCGCTGCTGCTACTAACCTATCAACGGGCCTCCTTGCTCCTTCTCGGTGAGCCTCTCCCCCTTTTTCCTCTCTCCGTGAAGCTTTTCGCCGCCCGTAGCCGCCGCTCCGCTAGCACCCGCACGCGTCGCCGCCGACGAGCTCGTTGTCGTCATTGTGGCCGTTGAAACGCTCGCCCGAGCTCACCATTGTGCTCCTGGGGTCCCCAGGAGACCAACGCGCACGCGCACGCCCCTCCCCGTGCCCTGTAGAGTGATCCCGACGAGGTCCTGAATGCCACCGCTGCCTCCACTCGTTGTCGGCGCCGTTGCCGGCAGCTCCAGCTCCGGCCGGCCTCACCACACGGCACGGCGGGCTTTCCCCGTTCGAACGTGCCCGCTCGCGCCCGTGTAGACCCCCCTATAGACGAAACCCGATGACGACCGAACTCGCCGGGCCTCGGCGTCCGCTAGAAGTCGTCGCCGGCAACCATTCCGGCCACCCCCGCCGTCGTGCTCCCCTCCATCGGATGCGAGGCGAAGTGGCCGTTCTAGAGAGCCTAGTCGCGCCCGTTTTGGGCCTCCGTGGCGAAATCCCGAGGCTCGCTGGCGCCCTTCACCGCGTTTTGGCTCGCGGGGCAACTCCGGCGCCGTCCGCCGACGTGGCTAGGCGGGCCCCACCCTTGGGACACTGCCAGTGGACCATGGGGACCCCGTTGACTGGGTTGACCCAGTCAATGTGCTGACTGGGCAGCCCAGTGGCACTAACATGCGGGCCCCACCACGTAATTAAGCTAATTAAAACATTTTTATAAATAAAACTAATTAGTTAACCTAATCAGTCATTGACATGTGGGGCCCTACTGCTAATTAACTCTGTTTAATTAAAATAACCCACTGTTAGCCCTCTGTGTATGACATGTGGGACCCACTGGTCAGTTTGACCTGGTGAGCAGTCCTGTTGACTATTGACGTCATCAACATGTCATGCTAGCATCATATTTCCTTTGTTGTCAATTTAAATAATTTCTGGAAATGCTTTAATCTTTGAAAAATCATAGCAATTAAACTGTAGCTTGGATGAAAATGTTTTCTATATGAAAGTTGTTCAGAAAAATCCAACGAATCCGAATACGCGGTCCATTCACCTGTCACATGCCCCTAGCATGCTGAACATGGAACCATCCCCTCTCTTTCATCTGTCAAAATTCGTCTAACGCCGGGGATTCATCCTCGGATGTTTATCCCCTCCGTATGCAACATGTAGTACTACGTTAGGACAACCGTAGCTCTGCCTATCGTCATGTTATGCCTTGTGATGCATTGTTTGCTCTGTATTTACTATTTCTTCCCCCTACTCTCCGGTAGACCCCGAGACCGATGCCGCCCTTGTGATCGACTACGTCGACGACGACCCCTCCTTGCCAGAGCAACCAGGCAAGCAAACCCCCCTTGAGCATTCCGATATCGTCCATTTCTTTCCCTCTCATGCTTGCATTAGAACTACTACTGCTTTATGTATGATCCTACTCCGATGCATAGCCTGTTTTTGTTACCTGCTTTCATACCTTATGTGCTTACCCTAAACTGCTTAGTATAGGTTGGATAGTGATCCATCAGTGACCCCCACCTTGTCCCAGTTGCCCCGCTTTATGTTCGATGACTCGATCAACATGATCGACGTCCAGGCCCCGACACCGCACATCACCCCCCTAGTTGTACGGCTCTGCATAGTTACCATCAAGTGCCGAGGGTGGAACCTCTTACATCACTCCTAATGAGATCTCTGTAGTATAGCTATACAGCCGAGGTCATCGAGGGTGATTTCCTCCTTAACCACTTCCGTTACGGCTCCATCGTGCAACCCCTTAAGTGTCAACCTCGAGGGTGGATCCTCTTACGTTCACCTTGATGATAACATCGATTGGAATTCACCGGGGGTGATTCCTTGGGTTTTCCCCTTGGTGTTAGACACATAGTTAGTATTGTTACTATGACTTTATACTAAACCATGTTACTAAAGATGGGTCGGCCCTAAGGAGTACCCGCGCGAGCTTAATAGCGAGTGATGTGGAGTCAGGTTGACCTGGAAGGTGCCCGCGAGATACTTACGAGGCGTGGCCGGGCATTCTTAGCCCTTGCCGCAAGTACTCGAGACAGGGCTACGGGGTCACATATTTCGTGAGTGTCTGCTTGTTACCGCACGTTACTAATGCACTACGATTTGGATATTTGATCTGAGGGGCCTCTGGCCTGATAGCACTAACCATCACGTGGGCATAGTATGGGCGCCCTGCGTCGTATACATCAGCCGAAGCTTAATAAACGTCAGTGACTGAGCGGCGCTCGCCGGGTTGGACAGCGTAAGCACCTGCCTTTTTGAAGGAGGTAGCTAGGTCTGCTCACCGGCCGCCCACGCAACGTGCAGGAGTTCCCGGGGCGATGGCCCATGACCCCTAGGGCATAGGTTTAGTCCGGCGTGCTGACCTCTCTATTAAGCCTAGGTTGGGTTGCGGCGTATTGTTTGGCCGAGACCGGGCATGACCCAGGAAAGTGTGTCCGGACGGAGTTAATTGAGTGTGGTGGGTAAGTTGGTGCACCCCTGCAGGGAAGAAAACATCTATCGATAGCCTGTCCTATGATAATGAACACTTGGAGTTATATCCCAATCGATACAACTAGAACTGGATACTTGTGATGAGAAATGGATAGTATGGCTCTGGGATTTCTTTCTCGCAGGGTGTCGAGAAAGGATCTCTGGCCGAGGTTGATAACACTACTATTGCTTTACATTATGTTGATATGTACTCTTCTATATGCTGCAAACTGCTTGAAGATGCTAGTCTTCGATAGGCTAGGCTTTCCCCTTCTTTCTGGCATTCTGAAGTTTAGTCCACAGATACAGCCCATTTCCTTTGATACAGATGCATACTTAGTTTAGATCTGATGTAAGTCTTGCGAGTACTTTGGATGAGTACTCACGGTTGCTTTGCTACCTCTTTTTCTCCCATACCCGATTGTTGCGACCAGATGACGGATCCCAGGAGCCAGACGACACCACTGAAGACTACTGCTACCCCGAGGGTGCCTACTACTACGTGACGGCCGCTGACGACTTGGAGTAGTTAGGAGGCTCCCAGGCAGGAGGTGAGGGAGTCCTGGATTAGGGGGTCTCCGGACAGCCGGACTGTTGGACTATGAAGATACAAGATTGAAGACTTCGTCCCGTGTTCGGATGGGACTCTCCTTGGCGTGGAAAGGCAAGCTAGGCAATACGGATATGTAGATCTCCTCCCTTGTAACCGACCTTGTGTAACCCTAGCCCCCTCTGGTGTCTATATAAACCGGAGGGTTTAGTCCGTAGGACAACATACAATCATACCATGGGCTAGCTTCTAGGGTTAGCCTCTATGATCTCGTGGGAGATCAACTCTTGTAATACTCATATCATCAAGAACAATCAAGCAGGAAGTAGGGTATTACCTCCATCAAGAGGGCCCGAACCTGGGTAAACATCTTGTCCCCCGCCTCCTGTTACCATCCGCCTTAGATGCACAGTTCGGGACCCCCTACCCGAGATCCGCCGGTTTTGACACCGACATTGGCGCTTTCATTGAGAGTTCCACTATGTCGTCAACATAAGGCTTGATGGCTCCTTCGATCATCGGTAGCGATGCAGTCTAGAGTGAGGTTTTCCTCCCCGTACAGATCTTTGTATTCGGCGGCTTCGCACTGTGGGCCAATTCGCTTGGCCATCTGGAGCAGACCGAGAGCTACGCCCCTGGCCATCAGGTTAGATTCGAAAACTTGAACTACAGGGCCGATATCCGCGGAGACTCAATCTTCGACGGATTTGAGCCCATGTTAGGTGTGCCGCACAGTCATGACGAGCATGACATAACTCTGTCGTCGGACAGTATTCGGGAGATCGCATCTGCAACTACTCCGGCCGTCAATCCGGAGCAAATCGCGCCATCCGAGAGCGGAGGGATAGACCCCACCACGGAGGCCGCGCTCTCAGCAGCGATAGAGCCGGATGCTAACTTCACCCCTTACGGGAGCCGTGTCACCGAACCACTGGATTCATCTCCGGCCACGGACTCCGAGCCGCTTACATCCGTGCCCGTCGAACTCGACTGGGCGCCGATCATGGAGTTCACCTCCGCGGATATCTTTCAGCACTCACCTTTCGGTGATGTGCTAAATTCATTAAGGTCTCTCTCCCTGTCAGGAGATCCTTGGCCAAACTATGTCTGGCTAGAATGGGATGCGGACGACGAAGAAATTCGCTGCCCACCCACTACCCACTTAGTAGCCACTGTCGACGATTTAACCGACATGCTCGACTTTGACTCTGAAGACTTCGACGGTATGGACGATGATGCAGGAGACGAACAGGAACCACCGCCCACAGGACGCTGGACTGCCACCTCAGCATATGATATATACATGGTGGACACCCCCAAAGAAGGCAATGGCGACGAGACAGCGGAGGATGACCCCTCCAAGAAGCAACCCAAGCGACGACGTCAGCGGCGCTGCTCTAAGTCCCGCCACAGCAAAAGTAGTGATACCGGCACAGGAGATAATAACAGTTCGGATAGTGCCGAAAACAACAACAATCCCCTCTAGTACGATGCAGAGCCGGAGGACGAACAAGCTAGCCCTCCAGAGCGAGCAGCAAATGGAGAATCGGAGGAGGACAATTACATGCCTCTCTCCGAAGACGAGGCGAGCCTCGGCGGCGAAGAATTTATCATGCCTGAGGACCCCATCGAGCAAGAGCACTTCAAGTGCCGGCTTATGGCCACGGCAAATAGCCCAAAGAAAAAGCAGCAACAGCTTCAAGCTGATCAAGACTTGCTAGCCGACAGATGGACCGAAGTCCTTGCGGTAGAGGAGTACGAACTCAAGCGCCCCTCCAAGAGTTACCCAAAATGCAGGTTGCTACCTCACCTCGAGGAGGAAGCAATGAAACCTCATTCACCAGTGTACGATGAGGCTGACCGGCCACTGCGTGGCCGAGCCAGAGAGGCATTTCAGCCTGAAGTTCAGCCTGCACCCCACCGGCACTCAATCAAAAATACTAAGGCCCGGGGCAACATAGAGGACCTACGAGACGTATTGGACAGTAAGGCAAAAATCGCAAGGTTGATATACGGGTCACGGGCACGCGCGCCAACACGGGACGATGATCGTCGCGTCGGATACACCAAGAGTAAATCTGCCGGGCCGAATACAGCAGGCAAGACTCATATGAACTGCGTCGGGATATAGCCCGGCACAGAGGCGCCGCACACCCCCTATGCTTCACTGATGAAGTTATGAATCACGAATTCCCGAAGGGTTTCAAACCCGTAAATATCGAATCATACGATGGTACAACAGATCCCGCTGTATGGATTGAGGATTTTCTCCTTCACATCCATATGGCTCGCGGTGATGATCTACATGCCATCAAGTACCTCCCACTAAAACTCAAAGGACCAGTTCGGCATTGGTTGAACAACTTGCCAGCAGACTCTGTAGGCAGTTGGGAGGATCTGGAAGACGCATTCTTGTATAACTTCCAGGGCACTTATGTGCAGCCACCAGATGCTGATGACTTGAGCCATATAACCCAGCAGCCAGGAGAATCGGCCAGACAATTCTGGACACAGTTCCTGACTAAGAAAAACCAAATTATCGATTGTCCGGACGCAGGGGCCCTAGCGGCATTCAAGCATAACATCCGTGACGAATGGCTGGCTCGCCACCTGGGCCAGGAGAAGCCGAAATCTATGGCAGCCCTCACAACACTCATGACCCGCTTTTGCGTGGGCGAGGATAGCTGGCTAGCTCGCAGCAACAACACATCGAGGATCAAACCGAAGATAGGGCAGTCAATGTCGGATTCAGAGGCTCTAGATCCGGTTAGTGGAAAAAGCCATTTAAAAGAAGTACTCCGGCTCCGTCCAGTTTAGATCGCATACTGGATCGCTCGTGTCAAATCCACGGCACCCCCGACAAGCCAGCCAATCACACCAACAGGGAATGCTAGGTGTTCAAGCAGGCCAGCAAGTTAAATACCGAAAACAAGGACAAGGGGATGCATAGCGATGAAGAGGAGGAGCCCCGGCCGCCGAACACAGGAGGACAGACGGGGTTCCCCCCACAAGTGAAGACGGTGAACATGATATACGCAACCCACATTCCCAAGAGGGAGCGGAAGCGTGCACTAAGGGACGTCTATGTGATGGAGCCCGTCGCCCCAAAGTTCAACCCATGGTCTACTTGCCCGATCACCTTTGATCGCAGGGACCACCCCACTAGTATCCGTCATGGCGGATCCTCCGCACTGGTCCTAGACCCCATCATCGACGGATTTCACCTCACTCGAGTCCTTAGTGAAAAGTTGTGACTGGATCCATCAGACAACACTTATCGAGGACTCAACAACACATGAAAGTGCAAACAGGTACTCCCTCCATCCTTGAAAGAGTGTACTTCCAACTTTGTTGGAAAGTCCAACTATTTTATGTTTGACCGTATTTATACAATAATAGACCAACATTTATGTCATCAAATTAGTAGCATTAGATTCATGATAAAATATATTTTTTGTCATATACCTATTTGGTTTCACAAGGATTGACATATTTTTGCACAAACTCGGTCAAACTTTGAGATAGTTTGACCCTCCAATAAAGTTGAAAGTACACTCTTTCAAATACGAAGGGAGTAAGCACGTCACATTTTCTCTATTGGATATCGTGTGTTTCTCAAACTACGACTGTATGTCCAGACACATGTGACGACATAAGGTCATGAGCTAATCACAAGTTCGCATGCAAGTTTTATGGACCTTAAATGATATATTTTGTGGTTACATTGAACTTGTTTCAGATCATCAATGCCAGAACTTGATATAGAACCAATAAAGTGGGCCCATGTGTAGTAGTAGTAGTAGTACTAGTATGCGAAATTGCATAGGAGCACTCGGCGACACTGCCCACCAGAATCATGCCCACCCGATCATCTTGGGATCCGCAACCACTATATTAACCACATGGTATTACTAACTTTATCCTCTTGTATTCTCATTTGCTTTTCACTTGTATAGGCCTTAAAGTCCACGCGGTTATGTACGGATTCTTCAATTCGGCTGCGCGAGCTGAACTCAACTACAAACCGCCAACCACCCATCTAAACTAAATGAAGGACGCTCTTCGTCCTTCCAACTGGCCCCTCATCACTTCTCCCTATCATTTTTCTTCCTTCTCGCACCATTTTATATCCATTTGACATCCACAAAATAATGTTTTTTCTAACCATCCTAGTTGATCTGTTTGGGTTTATATTACCTGACCGGACAGCAAATTCATTTAATTCATTTATTAGCGGTGCAGGGGTTTCACGTCTTGAACCGTGGGCTGTAATTTAGTTTTTTTACAACCAGTACACACCTTTTTAAATTTTTACATCTGGTAAGGTGATATAAAGTACAAAAACCTGGTTGACAATAAATCTGGCGCTAGAATTCTTGGTACGGGCTAAGACTTTCGTGTCCAAGTCATTATTAAGGTGCGTTCCACACCACACTCATTAATGCTCTATGTCTGAACTAGCAGACAAACCCTACATGCCTAGGCGTGGGTCCCCTTTGTTTGGTGCTACCATATTCAAAGAATTTAGACCAGGAATCACAACCATGCATGCGTCTCGCTAGCGTATCGATTTCCTTTGAGAAATATATGATCGTGAAAGACACACTTGTGTTAATAACATACATTTTGCTTGGATGGGCACATAGATTTATTTTCATTAGATAGCAATACACGGTTATTTATTTTTATTAAACACGGTTTCACATAACTCATGCCAGGATAGTCTTCATCTTGAACAGTACAACTGGTGTTATTAATAAGTTGGATATAAAGTATATGTGGCTCAATAGTCCTTGCAGTCCAATAAATGACGAGTTGTACTTTTATGTGCTTTCAGTCCGGCTTTGGCCCTAACTTAATGTGGGCAAACAGGAACGCACTGTGTCAATCTACGATGGAGCGGTGTATTCAACAACAGCTATTCATTTCATCTAATTATGCACTAATCCCTAGACTACAGAGCAGCGGGTGAGATTCTAGTGAGCATCGCCGTCGAGTGCTCCTAGTTCGCATCCTACTAGTATGTCTTTATATCCGATAGTACTTGATATCTTGAGACTTGGATTTGAACAATCCTGCATTCCAAATCCTACCTATTTACAGGGTTGTTATTCCCTTTTATCAGTTATGTATATAAGTACCAAATGATTACATCGATCTGATGTGATGTACGACTGCCTCGTGTTGTGTGTGCATGTGTGTTGCTTGCTTCATTCGTTCTTGATCTGCCCACCGAACGCGACGAGCCAGAGGAGCATGACGGCGAGCACGACGTTCAGGATGAGGTACCGGTGCTCGCCCAGGCTCTTGGCCAGACGCCACGCCAGGTGCTCATCGGCACGCCACGCCACCGTGTGGCCGCCGCTCCAGAACGTGTTGGCATCCTCCTCCTCTCGCAGCGCGTCCTCTTGGTTGTCGTCGCTGGAACGAGGCACCTAGATGTTGAGGACTCCCTTGTTGAGCTGGACCTTGATCGCCGTGGCGTCGCAGGCGCCGGGGAGGTCGAACCGCTTGAGGAAGTGGCACCACTACCGGCCGCCGTTGAGGGCGCGCTCGCCGCCGATCTTGAGGCTCCCCGATGGCTCCACCTAGACCTTGAGCTGGTCCCTGGTGAATCCTGCAACGGCGGCATGCGTGTCAATATGCCAGAACGTGTTTGGAACAAGTGGATTCAGTTCCCGCAGAAATGGTTGGAAAAGCAGCAACGGTACCTGAGACGCCGACGATGAGCGTGTCGAACTCGTCCCCATGAAACCATTCGGTACGGAATAATTATTCTTCATCCCCTCTATTTACCATTAATGCACCGTAATTTTACGTTTTTTAAGTTTTATCTTATTTCCGACTTAAAAAGAGACCTTAAGAAAATATATAATGGTCGTAAAAAATATTTTATATTATGTAAAATTGCAAATGCAAAAACATAGTATAAAATACATATAAACTGCAAATTTTCTTCTGTGGTGACATACATTTTTATTTTTATGCCAAATTTTACATAGTGAATCAATAGGAATGTAACTATTTGAATTTCAAACGTAATTTATTTATGAAATTATCGTAAAAACTATTTTGGGTGAAGAATAACTTATTGTGCACCCTGAGTGATGAATAGTAACACTATATATATATATATATATATATATATATATATATATATATACACGAAAATGTTAACGCCCACACGTGTGGGCGTTTGCATCTCGCCCACACGCGTGGATCCGCGTCCGTTCGTGAGCGCACGAATCTTGGCATGTTTCTAGTGCCACGTAGGACTGGCCTGGTGTGTGGGCGTTCAGCCAGTCACCCACATGGCCGTTTCACCACACAGGAGGAGCTGGTGTGTGGGCGTTCAGCAGTTCGCCCACACGCCACTTTGCACGCACACACAAGGGCTAGTGTGTGGGCATTTGCCATCTCGCCCACACGCCCGTCTCCTCTCCCACCCAAACTGCTAGTTGACATGTGTTTTGCAGTGCACATTGCAACTGCCCCTAGTGTGCTTTATAAGCAGGTGGCAACTCTCTTTTTTTACCCGAGTTTGCCATGTATTTTGCAGGGCACACGGCAATTGCCTAGTGTGCACGTAAGCAGATGGCAACTCTCTTTTATCGAGTTGCCATATGTTTTTGCATGGTACATGGCAACTGCTCTAACGTGCATGTACATGGCAACTGCCCTAACGTGCACGTAAGCAGATGGCAACTCTTCCTTTTTACATGGCAACTACCCTAGCATGCTTGTGAGCACATGACAACTCTCTCAACTGTCTAGTGTTAGTGTGTGGCAACTCCTAAAGTTATGAAATCATGGCAACTACATTATATCAGACCATACATGGCAACTGCAGTTGAGCAACCATGGCAACTGCAGTTGTCCGACATGACAACCGTAGTTCAGCGACATGGCAACTGCAGTTAAACGAACATGGACGAGGGTCTGGATCATGGCAACTGCGGGCGCGCAGTGACCGTCACGCGTGGCGTGCAGGGCCAGGAGGTACGAGGCCTGACATACGGGCGTGTGGGCGTCATCAACTTTGCCCACACGCACGCGTGTGAGAGGGATCGGGAGGGAAAAAAGAGGCATGTGGGCGCTAGTTGTTTTGCCCACACGTAGGTGTGTGGGCTGTTTCTCTTATACACCACAGAAAATATGTGGGCGGACTACCTAACACCCACACGTGTGGCACTTATCGGCGTCCTATATATATAGGGCTGAACTATTCTGTTACTAATAACAGAATAATATTCTGTTACTCTCGCCCTTATAAGAGACCGGTCCTTTTTTTCAAACCGGTATCGTTATTATTAAGAAAGGGAAAAAGGACATTGTCTCTTCCATGTGGCCGCTGCGCCTCCACCTCCTCTCCCCTAGCTCCGGCCGCCGCCCCGCGCCCCGCCTTCTTCCCTGGCTCCGGCCGCCACTTCGCGCCCCACCTTCTTCCCTGGCTCCGGCAGCCTCCCCACGCCTCACCTTCTCCCTGACTCCGACCATCGTCCCACGCCTGACCTTCCCCTGGTTCCAGCCACCGCCCCGCGCCCCACCTTCCCCCTGGCTCCGGTCGCCACCCCGTGCCCCACCTTCTCCCATGGCAGCAGTCGCCACCCCTTCCCCACCATCTCATGCCCCCAGGCCGCTCACCATCTCCCATCCTCAGCGCGCTAGTCGCCACCATCCCCAGCACGCCAACCTCCAGTTCTCCACCTGCCCCATCGTGACGCCGCCCACTCTTCTTCCTCTTGGATTCTCCTAGCCATGGCCAGCGCCTCCTCCCTGCTCCAAGCTCGCTCCAGACTACGTAGAGCCGCCATCCACCACCGCCTCGCGTGCATTACAAACCCGCCCATGTACTAGGTTCAAAGACCTTGCAGAGAGAAGGAAATGAGATGTTAAGGTCGGCAGCTTCCTCGTCGCCATCCCGGTATGGTGTGTGTCCTGTGTTCATCCTCTCCATTGATTTTACTAACTAGCAGCAACATAACCTCCGCCTACACATTTTTTCGGAAGT
Organism: Triticum dicoccoides; assembly: GCF_002162155.2. Taxonomy (NCBI): domain Eukaryota; kingdom Viridiplantae; phylum Streptophyta; class Magnoliopsida; order Poales; family Poaceae; genus Triticum; species Triticum dicoccoides. The sequence goes on along the minus strand of NC_041380.1, from coordinate 232,733,499 downwards.
TCTAGAATTCCTAGAGCTTCAGTCCAACTATGTTGCTTCTCCCATTATCCGTACACAGAAAAACATACCGATGATTGTTTTGTTCCCTGGACCTAAACGCATTTGTTCTTTAAGCTTAAATGCATTTATTCTCTGAACTTAAATAGGTTGGTTCTCTGAAAATAAGTGTGTGTGTGTGTTTTGTGTGTATTGAAGCATTATATATTCGGTTGTACTGTTGGATTGGATGATCGTAGTGACTGTTGAGCTTACTTTTCGGCGCAGGTCATGGCTTTTCTGTGGCACACCTCCCACTACTTCTCCTCACTGGACTAGTCGACCTACAAGAGATCAACTCAAGGTGGACTTCAGCTGAACTAGTGACGGTCTTAGAAACTGCATGTTTGAAAGTGGTCAAGGTTCTTGAAAGCTAAAAAGTTCGAATCTTGTAAACGACAGCAAGCTTTTTTGCCATTTGTTTCACTTACTGGAGCGCTTTACTAATGGGTACGATTAAGTATAACATAAATGAATGAAAAGAGAGGTTTCGTCCAACTAATTAGTTTTTCTCTGTATCTTCAGTTCCGTGTACTGTCTGATCAATTCTACCGTAGCTCCGAACAGCAGGAGAAAAATACAGCAAGTTCAAGTAAAATCTCAAATAAAAATTTAGTTCAAGTTGAAGCCGAAGAGTATACCCATATGGAGCGGACATGGCAGTCGATCTTGTTGATGATTCTCAATAAATAGATGGTGAAGTTGGCAAACGGCTGAATCAGATGGTGCCCACCCCTGTAAGTTCACTTGTCATTGAGCGGTTAGCTGAAGATTAATCATTTTCAGAAATTCAAAGGTTTACGGTGCTAATACCCATTTCTTTCAGAAAAATTAACAGTTACAAGTATCTGCATTTTGTCGAAAGTTCTGCGGTATAGCCCCCTCTCAATCAAAGTAGAAGAGTACGTGTTGATTTTCTCTCCCTTGTTCTGATTGATATCATAAAGAAGCTGCTACGTATGAATGAATATGGTGCAGTTGTTCCATTCACTATTTGGGCAGTAACCTTGTTTAAATCCTCCTTTGGCTTGGTTGGAACACGAGTTTCAGTAAACAAAGGGAAAACAAAATGCAGGTGTTCGTCGCATGTGTCCGTTCAATAAGGGCTTCGGTGACGGTTCGCTGCTGGTGGCCGCCTCATCGTGGTTGACTTTGGTGTAGTCGCATGTGTCGCTTGCCATTGTGGCCGGTCTCCAGGTACATAGCGTTGTTCCTATTCATGCATGTGTATGTAGTGCTGCTCCATTAAATCACTTGTTCATCTTGTTTGTTCCAACCACGTTGGATGCCTAGTACTAGTAGCTTGCACTAGCCTCTACATGAGCATCTCAAGCCGTTGTTAATAGATGTGAGTAGTACTGATTGTTTTGCTTGAATTGGCGTCTCATATTATACTGGAGCATGTGTTTTCATAGATAGTTCATGTTCTAGATTGCCAAAAGTTAGAACATAGTGAGATGGATGGGAAACTACGAGACAGAGATGATATTGGACAAAGCAAAATTAGTAAAAGAAAGAAAACACTAGAAGTTCAACTAGGGTAACTTTGAAAGTTCATGAAAAATAAATATAAAAGTTCAGAGAAGAGGGTTGGGAAAGATTTGGGAAAAGACACACACAAAAAAACATGGAAAAGGTTAGTTCAAAAATACTTGCCATAAGTAGTTAAGAGTTTATTTGGAGTGGTTAGCAATTCAGTAAGTAGAAAAAGGATACATCCGTTCAAATATACTTGCCATAAGTAGTTAAGAATTTATTTGCTATGGTTAAATAAATCAAGCTAATTTTCTACAGTTCTCAGGTTACAAAAAGGTTTCGGTTCACTATGATGAAGTTCATCTAGAACCTTGGAATCTGATGTGGTCTGTGGCAAGGTACGCACAGAATGATGTCTATCTCCATGAGTGTAATGTGTTTTCTCACTTCCGGGCCTGGGAATGTTTTTTCTTTTGACATACTTCAAAATATTTTGTGGGTAAGTAAATCAATCATGTTTTTGTTGCTCGGAGGGAAATCATAATAAGTTATAAGGAAATAAATATAGAAGTTCATATTTCAAAACAAATGAAGTATTTCAAAGTACAGAACATTTTAGGTTTCATTGCAAATTTGTAATGTTACTGTACATGAACTTGTGCATGCTAATTGGTAGTTGTTCTGTATGTGCGGGGTACATCCAACGATAATGAGCAGGCGGCAAGTGTACTTATGAGCAGCGGGACGGTGGCATGGAGAAGTTGAGTAGATGTGCGTGGTGAGCAGCTACAAAACTGATTCTAACACTGCAATATTAGTTCCACACAGCCTCTCAACACCCCCTGCTTGAACCTTCATGGCCCGGGCCATTCACTGCCTCGACACAAGGTCGTTTGATGATGCAGTGCTCAAGCCGTTCACCCTTTACCACTGATAACCCACAAGTATAGGGGATCAATTGTAGCCTCTTTCGATAAGTAACTCAAAGAGGAGCTAAAGGTAGAACAAATATTCCCTCAAGTTCTATCGACCACCGATACAACTCTACGCATGCTTAATATTCGCTTTACCTAGAACAAGTATGAAACTAGAAGTACTTTATAGGTGTAACGGGATAGGTTTGCAAGAATATAAAGAGCATGTAAATAAAAACTAGGGGTTGTTTTAGGTAAAGAAGCAATAAAGTTAGTATAGCGAGTGTGGAAAAGTGGTGGTAGGAGTTGCGAATTGTCCCTAAGCAATTGACTACTTTACTAGACCGATATCAAGTTTTATGTGGGAGAGGCCACTGCTAGCATGTCATCCCTGATTTGGAATTCTATGCACTTATGATTGGAACTATTAGCAAGCATCCGCAACTACTAACGTTCATTAAGGTAAAACCCAACCATAGCATTAAGATATGTTGGTCCCCCTTCAATCCTGTATGCATCAATTTCTATGCTAGGTTGAAGCTTTTGTCACTCTTGCCCTCCAATACATAGTCCTATCAACATACAACTAACTCTATGGTGTGATCCACATGCGCGCTCATATGATGGGAACCAAAGGACAGCAACATAATGATAAGCAAATTAAACCAATCATAGCAATTCATCAATTACCGATAGGACAACGAAAATCTACTCAGATATCATAGGATGGCAACACATCATTGGATAATAATATGAAGCATAAAGCACCATGTTCAAGTAGAGGATACAACGGGTTGCGGGAGAGTGGACCACTGTAGATAGATGGGGGAAGGTGATGAAGATGTTGGTGAAGATGACAGAGGTGTTGGTGTAGATTGCGGTGATAATGATGGCCCCGGCGGCGTTCCGGCGCCATCGGGAGAGAGGGGGAGAGAGCCCCCCTTCTTATTCTTCTTCCTTGACCTTCTCCCTAGATGGGAGAAGGGTTTCCCCTCTGGTCCATGGCCTCCATGGCGGCGGAGGGGCGAGAGCCCCTCTGAGATTGGATTTGTCTCTCTGTCTCTGTCTGTTTCTGCACTCCCAGATCTGGCCTTTCACCGTTTCTTATATTCCCCGAGATCCGTAACTCCGATTGGATTGAAATTTGAACACGATTTTTATCCGGATATTAGCTTTCTTGCGGCGAAACAAGGGCATCAACCGCCTTACGGGGTGTACACGAGGGTCAGGGGCGTGCCTGCCCCCTGGGGCGTGCCCCCTGCCTCGTGGCCCCCTCGGGCATCGTCTCGCGTTGATTCCACTTCCCAAAATTCACATATATTCCAAAAAAATCTCCGTCAGTTCTTATCCCGTTTGGACTTCGTTTGATATGGATTTTCTGCGAAACAAAAAACATGCAACAAACAGGAATTGGCACTAGGCACTGGATCAATATGTTAGTCCCAAAAATAGTATAAAAAGTTGCCAAAAGTATATGAAAGTTGTATAATATTGGCATGGAACAATCAAAAATTATATATACGACGGAGACGTATCAGCATCCCAAGCTTAATTCCTGCTCGTCCTTGAGTAGGTAAATGATAAAAAAAAGATAATTTTTGATGTGGAATGCTACCTAGCATAATCTTGATCATGTAATCTAATCATGGCATGAATATTAAGACATGAGTGATTCAAAGCAATATTCTATCATTTGACATTAAGACAATAATACTTCAAGCATACCAATAAAGCAATCATTTCTTTTCAAAATAACATGGCCAAAGAAAGTTATCCCTACAAAATCATATGGTCTGGCTATGCCCCATCTTCACCACACAAAATGTTCAAATCATGCACAACCCTGATGACAAGCCAAGCAATTGTTTCATACTTTTGATGTTCTCAAACCTTTTCAACTTTCACGCAATACATGAGCGTGAGCCATGGACATGGCACTATAGCTGAAATAGAATATGATGGTGGAGGTTGTCTGGAGAAGACAAGAAGGAGAAAGTCTCATATCGATGCGGCTAATCAACGGGCTATGGAGATGCCCATCAATTGATGTCAATGTGAGGAGTAGGGATTGCATGCAACGGATGCACTAAGAGCTATAAGTGTATGAAAGCTCAAACTAAAAACTAAGTGGGTGTGCATCCAACTTGCTTGCTCATGAAGACCTAGGGCATTTGAGGAAGCCTATCATTGGAATATACAAGCCAGGTTCTATAATGAAAATTCCCACTAGTATATGAAAGTGATAACTCAAGAGACTCTCTATATGAAGAACATGGTGCTACTCTAAAGCACAAGTGTGGTAAAAGGATAGTAACATTGTCCTTTCTCTCTTTTCTCTCATTTATTTTATTTTTTATTATTTTTTTCCTTTTTTTGGTGGGCTTCTTTGGCCTTTTTTTTTATTTGGGCTTATTTGGCCTCTTTTATTTTGATAACCTCACCTGGGACAATGTTATAATAATGACGATCATCACACTTTTATTTACTTACAACTCAATACTAGAACGAAGATATGACTCTATATGAATGCCTCCAGCGGTGTATCGGGACGTGCAATGATCTAGCGTAGCAAAGATATCAAAAAACGGACAAGCCATGAAAATATCATGCTAGCTATCTTACGATCATGCAAAGCAATATGACAATGAATGCTCAAGTCATGTATATGATGATGGTGGAAGTTGCATGGCAATATATCTCGAAATGGCTATGGAAATGCCATGATAGGTAGGTATGATGGTTGTTTTGAGGAAGATATAACGAGGCTTATGTGTGACAGAGCATATCATATCACAGGGTTTGGATGCACCGGCGAAGTTTGCACCAACTCTCGAGGTGAGAAAGGGCAATGCACGGTACCGAAGAGGCTAGCAATGATGGAAGGGTGAGAGTGCGTATAATCCATGGACTCAAACATTAGTCATAAAGAACTCACATACTTATTGCAAAAATCTATTAGCTATCGAAACAAAGTACTACGTGCAAGCTCCTAGGGGGATAGATTGGTAGGAAAAGACCATCGCTCGTCCCCGACCTCCACTCATAAGGAAGACAATCAATAAATAAATCATGCTCCGACTTCATCACATAACGATTCACCATACGTGCATGCTACGGGAATCACAAACTTCAACACAAGTATTTATACAATCCACAACTATCCACTAGCATGACTCTAATATCACCATCTTTATATCACAAAACTATTGCAAGGAATCAAACATATCATATTCAGTGATCTACAAGTTTTATGTAGGATTTTATGACTAACCATGTGAATGACCAGTTCCCGTCATCTCTCTAAATAGATATAAGTGAAGAAAGAGAGTTTAATTCTTTCTACAAAAGATATGCCCATGCTCTAACAAATATAAGTAAAGCAAAAGAGCATTCTACAAATGGCGGTTTTCTATGTGAAGATAAACAGGCAATCCAAACTTTAAAAGATATAAGTGAAGCACATGAAGCATTCTATAAAGCCATACTCAAAAGATATAAGTGAAGTGCAATGAGCATTCTATAAACCAACCATGGACTATCTCATACCATCATGGTGCATAAAAGAAAAATGAAAACTAAATGCAAAATACGCTCCAATATTTGCACATATCACATGAACGAAACAAATCTGAAAACATATCGATACTTGTTGAAGAAAGATGGGATGCCTTCCGGGGCATCCCCAAGCTTAGACGCTTGAGTCTCCTTGAATATTTACTTGGGGTGCCTTGGGCATCCCCAAGCTTGATCTCTTGCCTCTCCTCCTTCTCCTCACATCGAGACCTCCTCGATCTTCGAATACTTCATCCACACAAAACTCAACAGAAAGCTCGGTAAGGTATGTTAGTATAATAAAGCAAATTACTACTCTAAGTACTATTACAAACCAATTCGTATTTTATTCTTGCATTGTAGCTACTGTAATATAACTTTTCCATGGCTTAATCCACTGATATAAATCGATAGTTTCATCAAAACAAGCAAACTATGCATCAAAAACAGAATCTATCTTAAACAGGACAGTCTATAATAATCTGAACATTCACCATACCTCTAGTACTCCAAAAATTCTGAAATAATTAGTAAAAATAAAAAATTTGTATAGAAAGATAATGCAAAAAGTTTCAGAATCGTTCGACGTTCCAGTAAAAAATGTAAAATCGCTCACTACAGCCAAAGTTTCTGTTTTGCACCGCACAAACCAACAAGCAATGTAAACATCCTAAAGGCAAATCTTGGCACATTATTTTTATTTTTAAACTTTATAAAAGCACACAACAGAAATAAATGACTCTCTAAAACTTCCGGGTTGTCTTCCTGGCAGTGCTTTCTTTAAATCCATTAAACTAGGGATATAGTGCTCAAGTAATGGATCCACCCGGATCCCAAGGTATATCAAAGCCAATTTTAATTAACAATGATTTGTGATTTAGTAATGAGAACAAAGTAACATATATCATGCAACAACGAAGTATAACTCTCTTCCTATGCATCGGCATGTCATAAAAGAACAATTCATGCATGCATAGTAGAGGCCAATGCATAGTATAAACAGTTTCTTGCAATTTATCGTGTTGGAAACATAGAGAGACGGAGATGTAGTTCCTCTCTCATAATAATTGCAAGTAGGAGAAGCAAGCACATCCATATTATATCTATCAAAATCATCATGTTTAGTAGTGTAACGCAACCCATCAATATAATCCTTAAAAAGGGCAAACTTCTCCGATATAGTGTAGTCGGGAGAATTCAAAAAGATAATAGGACTATCATGCGTGGGTGCAATAGCAAAAATTTCATGTTTAACATAAGGAACTATAGCAAGTTTATCTCCATAAACATAATTCATATTGGCATCTTGGCCACAAGCATAGCAAGCATCATCAAAAAGGGATATTTCAAAAGAATCAACGGGATCATAAAAATCATCATAGCAATCATCCTTCGGTAAGCACGAAGGAAAATTTAACAATATATGAGTTGAAGAGTTACTCTCATTAGAAGGTGGGCACGGGTAGCTAATTCTCTCTTCCTCCTTTTGTTCTTCGCTCTCCTCCTCATCTTTTTCATCCAATGAGCTCACAGTTTCATCAATTTCTTCTTCCATAGACTCCTGCAAAATATTAGTCTCTTCTCTGACAGCGGAGACTTTCTCAATAAATTCATCAATATCATAATTTTATTTATAATTCTCATAGCAATATTTAAGGATAGCTAAATTTTCATGTCTATAAACTGAATCATCAAAATCTTCAAACTCTTTAAACAAAGATTCAATTCCACAAGCACCCTTAAAAGCAGCAAATTCTTCTATTCGTTCCACATCATAGTAATCATATATACCATTAGCATAAGAAGCTAAGGTTTCATTATCATTAAATTCACATGAAAAGGGGAGGTGTGGAGCCTTCATCCTAGAGCAACAAGTATAATCATATCTCAAGCATAGTTGCCGAGCATACCAATGCAACATATAAATTTGATCCCATGATAGTTTTCCTTTTTGATTCAAGCGATAATCCCTAAAGTATTCACGTTGATCCAACGTGTCTCCCATTATATAGTCGAATGGGGTTTTCTCAGGATTATCAAAGTAGTACATAATATCTTTCACATAATGAACATCGAGGGTTTTAGGAGGTTCCCCATCTCCATGAGTAGCAAGTAAACCTAATATTTTTGGTATTTCATGTTCCATATCCATAACTAAAGATAGAGAACAACTTAGAACAGCAAATAACAATTACTCAATGATAAAGCAAACAAGCACACACGAGAATATTCACCCCACGCTATAACTCCCCGGCAACGGCGCCAGAAAAAGGTCTTGATAACCCACAAGTATAGGGGATCAATTGTAGACTCTTTCGATAAGTAAGAGTGTCGAAGCCAACGAGGAGCTAAAGGTAGAACAAATATTCCCTCATGTTCTATCGACCATCGATACAACTCTACGCATGCTTAACGTTCGCTTTACCTAGAACAAGTATGAAACTAGAAGTACTTTGTAGGTGTAACAGGATAGGTTTGCAAGAATATAAAGAGCACGTAAATAAAAACTAGGGGTTGTTTTAGGTAAAGAAGCAATAAAGTTAGTATAGCGAGTGTGGAAAAGTGGTGGTAGGAGTTGCGAGATTGTCCCTAAGCAATTGACTACTTTACTAGACCGATAGCAAGTTTTATGTGGGAGAGGCCACTGCTAGCATGTCATCCCTGACTTGAAATTCTATGCACTTATGATTGGAACTATTAGCAAGCATCCGCAACTACTAACGTTCATTAAGGTAAAACCCAACCATAGCATTAAGATATATTGGTCCCCCTTCAATCCCGTATGCATCAATTTATGTGCTAGGTTGAAGCTTCTGTCACTCTTGCCCTTAAATATATAGTCCTATCAACATACAACTAACCCTATGGTGTGATCCACGCGCGCACTCATATGATGGGCACCAAAGGAGAGCAACATAACCACAAGCAAATTAAACCAATCAAAGCAATTCACCAATTACCGATAGGACAACGAAAATCTACTCAAACACTATAGGATGGCAACAAATCATTGGATAATAATATGAAGCATAAAGCACCATGTTCAAGTAGAGGGTACAGCGGGTTGCGGGAGAGTGGACCGCTGTAGATAGATGGGGGAAGGTGATGAAGATGTTGGTGAAGGTAACTGAGGTGTTGGTGTAGATTGCGGTGACGATGATGGCCCGGCGGCGTTCCGCGCCACCGGGAGAGAGGGAGAGAGAGCCCCCTTCTTCTTCTTCCTTGACCTTCTCCCTAGATGCGAGAAGGGTTTCCCCTCTGGTCCATGGCCTCCATGGCGGCGGAGGGGCGAGAGCCCCTCCGAGATTGGACTTGTCTCTCTGTCTCTCTCTGTTTCTGCGCTCCCAGATCTGTCCTTTCACTATTTCTTATATTCCGGAGATCCGTAACTCCGATTGGATTGAACTTTGAACACGATTTCTATTCAGATATTAGCTTTCTTGCGACGAAAGAAGGGCACCAACCGCCTTATAGGGTGTCCACGAGGGTCAGGGGCGCGCTTGCCCCCCTGGGGCGTGCCCCCTACCTCGTAGCCCCCTCGGGCATCGTCTTGCGTTGATTCCACTTCCAAAAATTCACATATATTCCAAAAAAATCTTCGTCGGTTTTTATCCCGTTTGGACTCCGTTTGATATGGATTTTCTGCGAAACAAAAAACATGCAACAAACAGGAACTGGCACTGGGCACTGGATCAATATGTTAGTCCCAAAAATAGTATAAAAAGTTGCCAAAGGTATATGAAAGTTGTATAATATTGGCATGGAACAATCAAAAATTATAGATACGACGGAGACGTATCAACCACCATAAGCCGTTCACCTCCGCCACACGAGGTCGTGCGACGACGCAGCGATTAGACTGTTCACCTCTGCCATATGGGGCCGATGCAAACGCTAAGGAGTTGTGTTCTTTTTCAGTACATGTTTTTTGTGCTTTTTAGTACACTTGCTTAACAATTCTATGTCCAATTTCCCCTGTTTACGTGTTCTTCCTATAGCACAATAGGTGTTGTGTGTTATGCCTTAATAAGCATTTGAGAAAATCTTGTATGGATCGAAACTAGCATATGTTCTGTTCTATTCTTGCAAATGAAGCTCCACTTCTGTTTTGTTTGAAGTTACTTGGCATAAAAATTAGTATATGTTCTACTTTAAAACATATATAAAATGTCTTGATGCATGCTAGCAGATATCTGAAAAATACACTCAGTTCAGTTCATATATTTTATTTCAGTTCAATTTAAAAGTATTTGCAACTGTTCAGACTTGAGTTTACAACCGATTTTTTTGGAAGTTTAGAGAGGGAAAATACTTGTTAGATTCATTTAAAAAGTGTCGTATAGTTCAACTTTTATATATAATCAATTCATAATGAAATGAGAGAAGTCCAGAATATCGTCGCAAAACAATGTTGAGTTCAAAAGAAAACACAAAACATTTTATGGTTAACGAAAATACTTGTTTATTTTGTTAATGCAATCGCACTTTTTTTCTGATAATTATTATTGTGTTCATGTGGGTGCTTGAAAAGTTCTGTACAAGAATAGGGTGATGATTTTTGTGTTGAGGTCGGTGCTATGGGTAATATGATTCATGTACATGTATTATATATGTGTGGAAAAAAAATTCGGTCAGATGAATGGAAAAATGGTTTAATTAAAAATATTGATCAGTACGAGTTAAAAACGATGGTCCATTCAGAATAAAATAAATGAAATAAATTCAAATTGTAAAAGTTCAAGCAAAAAGAAACCATGTGCAATTCAAATGGTTAAAATACAAATCGTAAAATTAGAGAAGTTCAGAACATCGTTGTAAAAGAAAGGTTGAGTTAAAAGAAAACATGCAAAACATTTTCCTTTTGAAAAGAATAGCAATCAGTTCAACGATATAAAGCATGCAAGTTCGGGGACGATAATATAGTAAACCGTTGAAAAGTTACGAGGAAAACTCTAACGAAAAAAATTAGTAAAGTCGAGTCTGTGAAAACACACTTTCAGCACAAACCCATACAGAGATCAGTTAGAGTACTATGTTTCCAAAATAGAAAAAAATAGCACAATCGATATCACCGTATTCAAAACTACTTTGTGAAAAATACCTCAGTACAAACATACATATAGGTCAGTACGACTACTCTATTTTTTAGACAGGAAAAAACAACACGATAGGTTTCACCTTATTCAAAACTACTCTTAAACAGTTGCGGAGTAGAGAAAAAGTTCAACATGACTAAGTTTCGCATTTTCGATAGCTATCCCATGGTATATTATTTGCCCCATTTCGACAAACTTTTTCAAAAAATCACGTTCGAAATCAAATTTTACCATATTTGAATTCGAGTTTAAACTGTAAGGAATTAGAAAAACATTTCTATACGAAAAAGTTGCACATTTTCCATAGCTTTCCAATGCCGTATCATTTGTGTCAATTCGACAAACCATTTGCAAAAATACGCGAAAATATGTTTCGTCCAGAATTTCACCGTTTTCCAAATTACTTTTAAATCGTATAGAATTTATAAAATAATTAGATATATGGAAGAAGCAGATTTTCATCAGCTTTCCAACGCCATCTTATTTGCTCAATTCCGACAAATTGTTTGAAAATTACGTCCAAAATACAATTCGTGTTTTCGGTTTTGAATAAAACATTTTTTAACTGATCTTAAACCATAATTATTTTGCAAAAACAAATTATATGATTGTAATGTAGATGTCAAGGGCTTACCAATGATATATTACACACCCCGTTTCAACAAAAATTGCAAAAAAATTGAACTAAAGAATACAATTTTCAACGAAAAATGAAAGCATTAGTTCAACCGCTCGAATTCATCAGTTCAACCGCTCGAATTCATCAGTTCAAGTAGGGTAACAGAATATTTTGTTACGCGAAACAGAATAGCCCATATATGTAGTGACACTATTCTAATCCGGGGATTAGAATAACTATTTGGATCACGGCTCCCTATATAGGGACGCGGCTTGCCTGCGGCCGCTGCGTGCGACCATCCGTGCGACCCAGCCATCGCACGGTTGTGGCTCCACGCACGCCCCGCTCCAGAATTTCTGCCAAAACAAAAAACAAAATACACATCCTAATACAGATTCTCTTCTTCGATACACTCCTATCCACATCTTTCCCCTTCTGAATGAACTGAAGCTCAACCTCCAGGGCCTTTCCGCCGTTGTGCCTTAGTCCGGCGTCCATCTAGACGAGCTAGCGCGTTGGTGCCCGTTCGTGCAGCCGCTTCGGTGGAACCGGAGCCCCCATCGGCGCTGGCCAGAACTGCATCGCCGCTCAAAGGCGCGGAGCATGGCTAGCGGAGCCCCCATCGGCGCCGGCCAGACCTGCGTTGCCGCTTAGAGGCGCGGAGCCTGGCACGCGGCTACGGGACCACATCCCATCCTGCCTAGGCTCGGCTGGCCGTGGCCCAGCCGTGCAGCAGCTTGGCCAGAACCGGCGCCTCAATCAGCATCCGCCGGACCCGCGGGACGGCCACACAACAGGGCAGCGCGTTAGGCTTGTGTAGGAGCTTTGAGGAGGGGTCAAGGGAGCGAGAGGTAGGACGCCGTCGACCACAGCGTCGGCGCCATGGATTTGATGCGCCCTTGGAGAGGAAGAAGGTGGGACAGAGATGCTTGGAGGGGGGAGAGGGACTGCAGTATTCGGCTCCAGCTCGGGTCGGCACTTCCGTCCTCAACAAAGGCGCCGGCCTGCAGCTCGTGGATTCAGCATCACCTGCACAGGACACAGGTAAATCTCCTTCTTCTTGTGTTGCTCCTGTCTGATGCAGATTGAGTTGTGAGAAAGCTGAGAGCAGGCATTGTGTTCAATAAAAATTCTTTCCATGCTATTGTCAATCTTGTGCTCGCAACGCTCGAAGGCTTGGACCAATTGATCTGTTGTCTGCTCGCTCTGAGCTTCTAGGTTTGACATTTGGACAGATGGTTATGTCTGCACTTTTGTCAATAGAATTAAAATTGATTGTTGGGATCCCTATCATCACACTTAAATTGAAGAATAACTGAGAGGTCGGATGAGCATGATGCCTGCGGACATTGTGCATAGATAATTCTGTGAACGAGTATATTTGATTGGCAAGATGGAGTAGCATTCAGTTAACGGTACATACAAGTTCCAGTAAAAATCAGTTGCAACTTGGAATTCTAACACATATCAGATAAAACTCTCGAGAACAAATAGATTAGGTTGGCTTCGGTTGATTGAGAACGAATTGATTTTGTTCTGTCATCAAACCAGAGTCAGAGGTCCCAATGCTCCCTTGCAGTGAGGGATTCAGCACGGAATGTTGCCGGTGTAAATATGTATACATGTGATTTGTTGGATGACCCTGTGAATAAAATTAGAGAAGTTTAGTTTCATTGAAGTTCTGAAATTTTACTTGAAACGAAAGTGTGGACTGCTTATACCACTGGAATATTGTGTGCTTCTTGGATCTGTGGTGACATTGGGATGGTATGACCACTTGATTGCAACATTGAAGCATTTAGGATAGATGTTGGATACGGTAGATGGAGGAAGTCTTGATTTTCTCCTGTCATCGAACCAGATTTAGAGGCCCCAGTGGTCCCTTGCAGCGAGGTGTACATGTTATTTGTCGGATGACCCTGCGGAGAAAGCAAAGTTCAGTTGCACTAAAGTTTACAAAATAGGAAATTTGAAAGTATGTACTGCTTCTACCATTGCTGCATTATATGGTTGGAATCCAGCCAACAGTTGATGGGTATGTGGTGGCATAGGGATGGTATTACCAATTGATGGCTGCATTGAAGCACTTAGCATAGTATTGTAGTGTAACTGATACGCAGCCATTTGATTCGTGAAAAATTCCATAGGACCCTGTAGAAAATGATAGAGAAAGGTCAGTACAGCTGAGGTTTTATAAGAGGTTTTATAAGAAACAAGCGACATAGTATTATTACCAGTGACGGTTCATGAGGCTGTAGTTGTATAATATCATTTTTGTTCTTTTTCTTCTTTGAAGCTGCTTTCTTCAAAGGACCCTGTTGAAAATGATAGAGAAACGTCAGCATGTTGAAAGTTTTATATGAATTGAGTAACAAAATATTATACCGTTGAGGGGCCACGAGGCTCTAGTTGCATAATATTAGTTGTGTTCTTTTTCTTCTTTGAAGTTGCTTTCTCAAATCCACCAACGGGTCTTTTTGATCCTTTCACAGTCTTCTCCTTGACCTTCATACCTTTTGGTTTTGCAAGCCCCTCGCCGTGTTTTGAAATTCTACTAGAGGCGATGTTTACTCCTGCCACTATAATGCTAAATATCAGTCTTTGTTCAACAATAGTCTAGGCAATTATTGTTAGTATAGTTTGTACCTTCTTTAGTACAGGAAGTACCCAAATCAGTATCAGCACTAACCAAATCTTTATCAGCAGTAAACAAATCCGAATCAGCACTAGCCAAATCTGGATTAGCGCGAACCAAATCTGGATCAGGGCTAACTAAATCTGGATCAGCTCTAATCTTCAAGCATTTCTCCACATCCTGTGCTAATTGCTCTGCACACTTCGCAGCCTTATAGTATGATTCTTCTGACTCAGCGGCACGAGCAGCTATTTTCACAAATATTCTGCACAGTTCCTTGTAGCGGTTAGACATTCTTGCTTTTAGGTTATCATGCGGGTTGCATTTGCTTGTTATATCTAGAACTTTGGCATCAATTGTCTATCTTTTCAAGATATATTCACCAGGGATATGCTTGATATTGTTAATATCAAGTACCTTTAAGCAATGAGAGCAAAGAATTCCAGCAAACTCAAACCTTTTGCAACTGCAGCTAACCTTTTCATCTTCTGGAATGAATCTAACAACATGTTCACGTTGTGTGCCATGAAATTTTACTACATAAATCTTCAGCTCTGTGTCACTTTCATCACAAAGCAATGTGTCGTAGTTCAGAGTCCGAAGCACTTGATCTTGAAACATCTTGAATATTGCTGGAGTATATGTACCTGCAGCTTGTTTTAACATATAGCTAGATTCAACCTTCAACTTGGGAGTAGTCTGTGTTGCTTTAAAGTCATACTTCACCTCTTCACATCTTTTATCCGAAACTAGCCGTTCAAAATGCTCAAAGAAAGTAAGCATGTTATATTTAATACTAATGTATCTCTTCAGTTCATTGTTCATGCTTTCACTTCTTTGGGTGGTACTCATGTGGGCAGAGAACGTATTTTTGCCGTACACTAGTGCCCAATGTTCCTTTTTCTCAAATAGCCTTTGCAGCCATTCATTGTCACGCAATCCATACTTGTCAATCATTTTATCCCATGCACCTACAAATTCATCCTCCTCTTCTATATCATAAATACAGTGCTGAAAATCAACATTGAACTTCTTATATTCATCAACAACTCCGGCGAGGTGCTTGCAAGCATTTTGATTCATATGCCACACACAAAGTCTATGGTGAGAGTGAGGGAAGACTTCACGAATTGCCTTCGCCATTGCCGCATCTTCATCGGTGAGAATTGTACGTGGATGTTTTTCTGACATAACTTTTAGGAAATTTCTGAAAAGCCAACCAAAACTAGCGGCAGTTTCATCATAGAGAAGTGCAGCACCAAAGACAACAGTTTTCTGATGATTATTCACCCCGACAATCAAACCAAATGGACGTCCATCATCTATTTTTCTGTATGTGGTGTCAAAGCATATAACATCGCCGAATATTGCATAGTCTGAAACCATTTTGGAATCGGCCCAAAAAATATTAGTTATCAACTCATCCTCATCCACTTGAATTGAATAATAAAAGTTGACATCTTCCGAGACCTTTTTCTCCAAGTATTCTAATACTCCACCTGTGTCACCTACCTTTGCTTTTATTATTCTCTTTGAGTATAAACAATTTTTCATGTCTTGAGGTGTAAAGCCAAGGTTTTCACTTCCACCTGCTTCTTTGGCCATCAAATCAATTGTTGCTTTATTTGAAATGCCAACTGACTTTGCGACCTCTGCATTTGCTATCTGTGCTTCTGTCAGTGTTCTCTAGGATCTCAAGTATTGGGCCATTATTCCATGAGCAAGAGTGTGGTTATGTGATGCCTCGAATTCATACACATAATAAAATCCATTTCTAAGGCTAATCTTCATACGAGCATCACAACCACATCTTATTTCAGGCCTACTATAACTAAATGTCTCCTCTCTTTTATCTTTCCGACGATGGCCTATAAGTTGTAGTAATTATCTTAGAGCATAAAGAAGTGATCAACATCAAAACAAATTAAAAATAATCCATACCTTGACGAGAGCATGTAAATGTCCGTTGCTGAAATGTAGAAGAGTTTGTCACTTTATGGCCACTACTTCTTCTGATGCTAAAACCGATAGTTTTAGCATAGTTGTTATAAAATAAATAGGCTTCCTCTTCAGATAAAAATTTCATGCCAAGCTTTGGTACCCTTTCATCGCTGTCATCTACTTCAGTTTCTTGCTTATCCTATATCAAAAAGGATATGATTTAGTTATTACTTTCCAGGAACTATATGCATTGTAAAAGGAATAGAAAACACTGTACTGGATGCTTTCCAGGAACTGAAATAAGAGATCCTACAAGAAAGTCCGCACATGCAGTTAAATTTGAAATGGGGGTACTGTACATGGTTCTGATTTGTTTTTCTAAATGGAAAAGAACTAACTTTCCATTGTTGTTTGGCATGTGCAGATTGTGATCATGGTTTCTGTAGAAGTTCTACAAGGGTGCAGCATGCTGCTTTTTTCTGTCCAACATCCGGGATCGTGTCACAGTTAATGGAAAGATTCACCAACAAGAACTGCGTCAGGTTTCTTACTTTTGGGGTGTGAGATTGATCGTCATCCTCCAGGTTCCCCGGACCACTCGTCGGAGAAGTCATGGGGGACGTCAGACTTGGAGATGCCATCAGGGACGCGGGTTACTTTGCTGCTCAAATCAATAGAAGCCGCTATTGATTGTTGTGCGCCCTCAAGACTGTAGGTCGCTCCTGCCTCCTGTGAGGAATAGATTTGCATTTTGGCACGCTTTTGTATATGACATGGATCTGTTTGTGGGATGGCGGGAGATTGGATTATTCCCTCCAATTTTGCGTTCTGTTTTAATGATGAAAATATTACGGAAGAGAATCTGTATTTTGTTTTTTGTTTTGGCAGAAATTCTGGAGCGGGGCGTGCGTGGAGCCACAGCCGTGCGATGGCTGGGTCGCACGGATGGTCGCACGCAGCGGCTACAGGCAAGCCGCGTCCCTATATAGAGAGCTGTGATCCAAATAGTTATTCTAATATCTGAATTAGAATAGTGCCCGCTAGAGGTTCCTGGGATCCGAAAATGCCACCGAACAGAAAAAGAAAACCACCCAACACCGATCCCATCGCCCGCAACCTCCTGCCCCGCCCCAGATCACCCTCACCCCGCGCCCCCAACCCCCCGCGCGCCGCCGCGCGACCGCCGCCGCCGTGGCCAACCACCTTCTCCCGCCGCTCCAGCCACACGCCACCTTATCCCACCGCAGCGGCCACCGGCCAGCTTCTCCTGCAGGCGCAACCATCACGGCGCACTGCTGCCCTCCCCTGCTTGCCGGACCGCGCCACCCCTCCCCGCAGGACCGCGCCGCCCCTCCTCGCCGACCAAGCGCAGCCCCTCCTCGTCGGCCTCTCAACACCTCTCCACGCCGGCCTCGCGCCACCTGGACCGTGTCTGCACTGGACGCCCACGCGGCCGTCCTCCGCCACGGCCGTGCTCCCAGACCACTTCCTCCGCAGCCCCTCCATCGCTGCCCTACGCCCCGACCACATCCCTTCCACATGCCCCCAACCTCCCCTCCGGCGTGACCTTCCGTCCGCTCCAGCGCGACCTTCCTTTCCCTCCGACATGGCCTGCCCCCTGCTCGGGCACGACGCACGCCTCCAGATCCTACAGTTCAGAGAGAATGGGGACTAAGGTTCAGAAGATTTTCTTCTTCTTTTTCGTGTTTTGGCTAAACACACACTCAGTACAAAGAGGTGATGTTCGGGTTCCATGGCGCTGCCGCCCATGGCCGATTGACCCTGATCCCATACCCTGCTGGTGAATGTCGCAGTAGTTCGCGGCCTCCTATAGATGCAGGTTGCAATGTCAGACATGGGTGTGGGGGGGTGTGCAATGTACTGGCCTGCTGGTTGTGTGTCTGCTTGTGAAGTTCGTCCTCGCCAGTGTGTGTGCTCACTGTGTGGGTTGCCATCTCTCGATCCTGCAAAGCTTCACCAAGACTTGTTTCCTGCTCCTATCAGACTCAGTGTGTGGTGGGCGGCGGGCAAGATGGAGGGATGGAGCTAGCGGGTGGGTATGGCTAGCAGCAAGAGAAAGAAGAGACAGGTTAGCTGGAGCCTGCAATGCGACGAGCAGAATAATGCATGAGACAGGTTAGCTGGAGCCTACAGGCATGGGCGCCGAGCTGCTAATACTTTGGGGTGGCTCGTAATGTACTTGGCCGAATACTACTGCTACAAACATGTGTATTATTTTTGGTAGCTCGCTTTTATATTTTAGTGCTAAAACTTTTGTCCGCTTCTTGTGACTACTACTACTTGAGAGTTAATCCAACTTGAACCCAAAACTGAACCTGAACCTGAACTTCTCTAGCTGAGGTTGCTCCGTCCACTTGCTAGCTTCATATGCATAAGTAGAGACCATCTACACAGAGAAGAAAAGACAAGGAATAAATCTAGTAGTGGTGGTTACTTCTAGGAGATAAGACAGAGAGATAAAGACCAAAAGGAGTGGTGTAAAAACATGCACAACTTGTGTATAAAAAATTACTATTTGTTTGGAAAGTGCATACATTGTACTCTATGGTTTGCCCGTTCTTGCATGTCATTTTGTTATTGCGTGCTGACCGTTGATAATTTGAGATCATGATTCAAGTGTCACTTCATAGTGCTAGTGCTACTTGGATTCTATAAGAGTAGTGCGCAACATAAACTTCTTGCTGTTGTTGAGTGATTTGTGCTGCTTTTATGGAGTCACTGCAAAACCCATCTAGTCACACACGCACACACACACAAAGTTTAGAAAAAAAAACTTCCCATGCTCAACGACCCAACCATTATTGAGCGGTCCACGCATTTAGGAAAAATAGGTTTAGGTTGACATTTAATTTTAGAATTGTTCGCTTGGAGTCTAGAATTAGGAAATTTGAAAAATTAGAACACAACTAAAAAATGAAAATTAGTTGAAGTTCATGTGTGAAAAGCATGGAAGGTCAAACACACTAAAAACATAAACTAAAAACTTTTATCAACAATTAACATAGAAAGTAAAAATATACTAGTTAAGTTTGAACGAGAAGCACAAACAAAGTCCACACTTACACTCCGTCAATGTTCGCATAAAAAAAGTGGATTTTTTACGGACAAACAAGAATCACCAAAGAAGAAAACAAGCATCACCTAGATTAGTGTAAATTGATGAAGTTCAAATTTAGTAAACTAGAGAGTTCGGAGAAAGTGTTATGGTTGTACAAAATTTTTCTCCCACGGATTTTCCCGTTACTAAAAAACGATAACAAAGAAATTCAAATTAAAAACACTGAAGAAGCTTAAAATATGTAACAAATAACATATTTTCACGTTTAAAAAACACAAGCAAGGTCAAATTAAAACTATTGAGCACTTCATAAAAATAATAAAATAGATTTCCCCCGTCTCTCACAAAAATCTAGAAGTTCAACTAAAACTAGTGGAGTGGTTTGATGTTTAATAGAAAAATATTTTTTTGCTACTAAAAGAAATAAAACCAAGAAGTCCAAATTAAAAAGATGGATTATAGAAAACTCAAACTTTGGTCGTTGTGAAAGAATGAAAACAAGAAGTTCAAAATTAAATCACACAATAGTTCAATGTATAAAAGCTAGAAGATCTGAATCTCGTGATGGGAACATCAAGAAGGTCAAATAAAAATAACTCAGAAGTTCAGACGATAACATGGCACTTTGAGTGGATATTTCACCGTTTCTAAATAGAAAACAAGAAGTTCAAATTCTAAAAATAGAGGAGTTAAAAAACATTAAAAAGGATTTTCTCCATTTCTAAATTAAAAAAACTCTAGAAGTTCATATTTAAATAACGAACCAGTTCAATACTTATTACAAAACTAGGATATTCCCGTTACTAAAAGAAATAAACCAAGAAGGCCAAATTTCAAAAATAGAGAAGTTCACTATTTATAAAAAACTCACATTTTCTTGGTACTAAAAGAAATAAAATCAAGAACTTCAAATTTTCACATTTCTAAAAAACACACAAAGAAGTTCAAATAAAAAAGTTAGAGCATTTCAATGTCTATACAAAATCAGATGTTTTTCGTTACTAAAGTGAAATCGAGAGAAGTTCAAATTGACAACCGACGGAAGTTCACATACTGCTTGGGTGTGTGTTTCATATGAGAAAATAGGAGTAAAAAGGCGAAGTCCAAAATTTTTGTTGCTAGAAGTTCAAGTGCACAGACTGGGACAATTTAAAAAGTTCCTCTTGTTCAACAAGTTTCCACAACCGACTCAAATTAAAATAACAAAAAAAGTTTAGAAAATTTAATTAGTAAATGGATTTCCCCGTTTCTAAAAGAAACCTAGAAGTTCAAATTAAACAAATGGAGTGGTTCAATGTTTATTGAAAACCCAGATTTTAACCGCTAATAGAAAATAAAACCAACGTGAGGTTTGAATTAAAATAACATGGAAATTTGAAGTTTATTAAAAACCTAAGATTTACATGTTCAAAAAACAAAAACAAAAACCAATGCCATTTTGGCATTTTTAAAACCAACTCATAAAAATGAAAAACATTTCTTTCAAGAAGTTCAAGTGCTCGACGAGGGAAAGTTGGAAATTGCTACCCACTTTATGCACACATAATTCTCTCTCCCATTTGTGTCTATATTTTTACAAATAAATCAAAATTTTAAAAAATGTGGAGGGGGTCTAGACAAAACTAGGATATTTTGATACTAAAAGAAATAAACCAAGAAGTCCAAATTACAAAATAGAGAAGTTCGATATTTATAAAGAAACTTAGATTTTCCTTGTTAGTAAAGAATAAAAATGACGAAGTTCAATTTAAAATAGAGGAGTAGTTCGATGTATACGGGAAACTCAAATTATTACCATCTCTAAGAAAAAAAAGAAAACCATGAAGTGCAATTTACAACAAATGTTTGATGCTTAATTAAAAACATATTTCCTGTCTAAGATTATGACTAAGAAGCTAAAATTAAAATAACATAGAAGATTGAAGTATATAATAAACTCAGATTTGTTGTAAGAAGTTCACGTCCACCTCCGTGCATGGTTCAGAATTTATATTGCGGGACGTCCGACCTCCAATTACATGTTTTAAAATGGCAAACAATGGCGTCCGACCTTCCATTTTATGTAATTTGACGTATACGCAAAAAATGTGACAGAAGTTTATAGTGAAAACAACGAGAAGTTCAAGTAGTCCAAGGAATGCATATCAGAGAATAAAACTATAGAAAAATAAAAGTTTAAAAGGTATGTTGAAAGAATTTCAAGTGCTCTGTCTGCGGAAGTTCAAGAATTATTGCGAGAGAGGTTTACCTTGTATTTCCATGTTCGATTTTTTCCATATAAAAATCGAATATAATTCTTTACTCAAAATATAAAAAGGTGAAGTTCAAATTGAAATAACAGAGAAGTTCGGAGTTTATTAAAACCTAGGATTTACCTATTCAAAAAATAAAAAACACAACGCCATTTTTGCACTTTTAAAAACAACTCATAAACGAAAAATGGTTGCTAGAAGTTCAAGTGCTCGGCGAGGAAAAGTTCAAAAAAATTGTGAGAGAGGTTCGCCGTGTATTTAGATGTCCAAAATACATAAAAAAATATGTTGTTTTTGTGTTTTAAAATATTTCTCTCAAACCAGAGAGAAGTTCAAACTGATAACAACCAGTGTGTATTTCATATAAGAAAAATACAAATAAAGTGAAACAGAGTGAAGTTCAAACAGGCATGCCCCAGAAGTTCAACTACTTCACCCAGTGCAAAAAACAGCACGTGAAAAACAGTGTGAAGTTCAAACAGACATGCCCGAGAAGTTCAACTACTTCACGCAGTGCATTTCCATTCGCGATAAAGGCAGAAATCATGATCTCGTCATTTTCTAATTTACGTCAAAACGGCATGAATATCATTGGTGTAAGTTTCAAGTCCTCGGTCGGAGAAAGTTAAAAAAATTATTGTGAGAGAGGTTTGTACAAAAGGAATATCATTTGTGTGACATTGATGAGTGTATGAGGAAATTATAAACGAAAATACATCATAGAAGTTCAATGTGAAGAGAGCAGGAAGTTCAACTACTACACTGAATGAATTTCAGATGAAAAACTTTTAAAACCGTCGCGAGTATGAAAAAATGATCAACACGGGAAAGTTGTGTGTTTATAGTAGCTTTACATCGATATATCACTTGCTCAATTCCGGTGAGTGGACGGAGAGCTACGAGCAGTTGATGGAGATCTAGGAGCAAAAAAAGCACGTGAAAAATAGAGTGAAGTTCAAGTAGACATGTCGAGAAGTTCAGGTTCTTCACGTGGTGCATTTTCGAAGAATCTGTTTCGCGATAAAGGCAGAACGAATGATCTCGCCATTTTCGACATTACTTGAAAACGGCTAAGAATCACATAAAACCATCAACATGAAAAAGTATCGCATTTTCCTTAGCTTTTCAACGGTATATTATTTGCCCCATTCCGATAAAGTTTGTAGAAATTACATCGAAAATACATTTTTAGCCATTTTTAAAATTGACTTAAAACAGTAAGGAATTGATAGAAACAATATATACTTAAAAGTTTCGCATTTCCTCAAGCTTTCTCACGCCGTATCATTTGCTGCATTCGGACGTATGGTTAAAAAATAGATCAAAAATACGAACTCGGTGGAACCTGTACCATTTTCTAAATTACTCTTAAACCGTTCAAAATTAGAAAAATCTTTCTACATGAAAAAGTAGCGCATTTTCATAAGCTTTCCAACGCCATATCATTTAGAGTTAATTGCAGGGAGCTACCATATTTCAGCACCATGTTACGAGTCAGTACCACTAGTCGTGTTGGTCACAGTTCAGTACCATTTTAGGACCTAATCGTTACAAAAAGGTCTGACAGCCATATAACCATGTATCTGACTGTGCGGCACCATCAGTCAGGTGCTGATGTGGCATGTTATTTTGCGAAAAAAAACCCTCACTTTTTATTTAATCACATGTATATCCCTTAGTTGCCAAAAACAGACCCTACTGAAATTTTCTTTTTCTGTCGAAAATAGCACACACGCGCGCCCGTTGTGATTCGAACCGGGGACGGGGCAATGCGTGCGGAACTCAACAAAAAACAAACGGCAGCAGCATTCGAACCTCAAACCTTCAGTTTGCAGGAAGCATGCACTAGCCACTACGCCATAAGGACCTCGTTTTACGCTACACGCTAGAACTCTTTTGTACTATACTCTCTATGATGGACCGGTTGTTGGGCTCAGTGAGGCCTGCAATTTATTTTGTTTTGCGTGCATGCTAGGCGTTCATTGCCCAGGTTTCATTTATCTTAGGCTTTATTTTTGTTTCTAGTTTTGGCTTATTTTTAGGGTTTTCTTCATCTTTTCTTATTCATTGAGTTGGGTTTTCTCCTGGATTTTTAACATACTTACATAATATATTTTTTAAATAGGCGTCAGTATATGATGAACATGTTTTTAAATACGTATGATTTTTTTAATGCACGTTGCACACATTTCCTGTGTATAATGAACATTTTTTAATGCACGATGAACTTTTCTTTACATATGGGGATTTTTTTAATATAATGATCTTTTGGTAATATATGTTGAAGATACTTTATATACAAAATAAATATATTTGTAATATATTTTGTACAAATTTTAAGTGCAAATTATTTTTATTAATATACGTTGAACAATTTTCTTAAGATATGATTAACATTTTACATAATGCGCGGTGAACTTTTTGTAATTTAAGGTGAATATTTTCTTACAACTTTTTTTACAATGTGAATTCCAAAAATTGTTGAGCGTGTACAGAAAACTTATTGTGTAAAATCATTCTTTCATTTCAAGAAACACATCGATTTTTTAATAAAAGTTAAACAATTTTAATGTACTTAATATCATGATTGAAATAAATCAGTAACTCGCCTTCTCTCAAACTCAACAGTTGTCATGGCGCGTTGGCGAGGACGCATTGTGCGCGAGTGGCAGGTGCACAGGTTCGAATCCTCCTGTCGTGTTATTTCTGTTAAGTTTATTTATTATTTGTTTATTTAGTTTGACGAAAACTTTCAAACGAGTCCTCTTCGGTGCTGAAAATACCCATTATCTGAAATAAATAAAAGAAATTTAAAAGAAAAATATTTAAAAAATTGAAAGGCGGAACATATAAAAACATAAGTGACGTATTTCAATATCACGTTAGGTTGTGGCGCCGTGGCACGGGTCTTGCACTGTGAGCAACCATGCGCAGGTTCGAATCTTCACGGGAGCATCGTTGCACGCGCTTTATGTTCTTGGGAATTTTTTTCCAGTCGTGTCCTTTTATTTGGCACCTAAGGGATTTATGCGTGATTAAATAAAAGGTAAAGGGGTTTTTCGCAAGAAAACATGCCAAGTCAGGCCCTTATAAGAGGGCCCCAATGGTCATATACACCGCCAATACATTATTATACAAGGTTTAGACCTTTTGCAACACTTAGGCCCTAAAATGGCACTGAATTGCGACCAACGCGATTAGGGGTAGTGACTCGTAACATGGTGCTGAAGTGTGGTAGCTCTATGCAATTAACTCTATCATTTGCCTCAATTGGATTAGCCGTTTAGAAATGACATCGAAAATACGAACTCGGTTGTTCGGTTTGCGAGGTTTTATGATTTTACAAATTACTCTTTAACCGTAGGGAATTAGAGAAAACTTTCAACATGTGGAGGAGCGGGTTTGCAACAGCTTTCCAACGCCATATTATTTGCCTCATTCCGATAAACGGTTTAGAAATGCGATCGAAAATATGATTCATATTTTTTGTATGAAGAAAAAACGGTTATCAAAACTGCTCTTAAATCGCTTACATTTTGCAAAAATTTAATTTGGGTCATGATACTCGTGTCCATAGCTTTCCAACGGTATATCGCAAGCCTCATTTGGGCAATGTTGGCGGAAGTTCAACCTAGCACTGAGAGAAATTCAGGTCAAACAACTCAGGCAGTAAAATTGCAAAAAACACAATTTCATCACAACCTGAGAGAAAAATCCGCCAACGAGCGAGATTCCTATTTAAAACCGGTATTTAGTTGCTAAAAAACGTTTCTAGATTACACTAACATCATATAGAACACGACTAACAAGAATAATTCGCGGGGGAAGCCACGGTTGCGAAGATAGCCCGAAGGTCAGGTTCGTATAGAGGGAAGTTTAGGCACGTTACTCAGGCAGTTCAGTTTATGATCAGAATAGTGTATATATATATATAAGTAAACTTTGTCTATCATAGTTTGCCACACAACTTTTTTAGGCTCTCTAAACTTTTATAAAAGTTATAAAAAATATGAAATAAATATGGAAGCACCTCTATATATATGTATGTATGCATATATATATATATATGTGTGTGTGTGTGTGTGTGTGTGTGTGTGTGTGTGTGTGTGTGTGTGTATATATCCGTGGGTCATATAGTCTACTCTTACCTACTTAGGTGATTTCCCTTGCTTGTGTGCAGGTCTTTTCCTTGACCCTGAAGTGGTACCATGCATCTCCTTCTCCTCCTCCTCTTTTTGTTCGAAACTTGATGCAACTTACTTCCATTTTATAACTTAAGGCATCTGTTTTTCGGTAAGTTCCAACCTGAGCCATATGAATGGAAAGGTAAGCTTAGGGCGCAGGAATCAGGATAAGAAGATTGAGAAGCGTTGATGATGTAACACCCCGAGAATCATGTTACGGTGACCTCACACTAATGGTGCCATGTCATCAAGTTTAACTAAGCCAAATTGCCACTTGAGAAAATCAAAGTCAAAATCAAATTTGAATTGCAAGTCAAAATAATATTTTCTTCAAACAGTAAAACTAAAATGTTTGCATTATTCTAAAAATTCCCCCGGTCATTTTTCATGTTGAACCAACATCATTTGACTCACCTCGAAATTCCTAGAAAAATATAAAGTGATCCAAAAGCAATAGAAATAATCATTTCAAAGTAAAAAAATGTTTATGCTTTTCCAATTGCTTTGAAGATTTTGGGGCCTCTCCAAAATAATGACAACTATTTAGGTGACAACTTTCATGTTGAACAAAATTCATTTGGTGCTAGAAATAACTGCAAAACTGAGCAAAAATGCAAAGCAGGAAAGAAGAAAATAGCATGGATCTACTATGATCTTGGGCCGTAGTGCTATAGTAGTATGGGCCAGCCCATCAACAGATTTTCCCTGACCTCACCTACAGTGGATGTTGTAGCATGTGCGTGGCATGCATCCACGCCCGCCATGACCTCTGCTGTCGCCGTGTTGATCATCTAGCGACTCCCCAAGAAGGATAAGGCTACCCCCGACCCAATAGACGCAAACTGTAGCCCCACATCTCTCTGCCTCTCTCTCTTTTCATTTTGGAAGCTCGTACGAGAGCTACTTGCCATGGTCGTCGTCGCGGCCACCGACTTCCCCGACGAATGAAAAGACGTCCAGCAGCTGCGGCACGGGCGTCTCCTTAGACTAGTGCTCCCAGTTCAAGCGGGGAAGCACTGCATCGCCGGGATCGACGCTTCTTCTTCGTCTACAGCCGCCGCTACTCTGCGCCCGATCTACCTCACCGGAGCTCCTCCATCATGTCGGTCGCATCCCCCGCCTCCCCTTGTGAGCGCCACTTCCATTCCCCTTGTTTCCCATCCGTTTCGTTGCTGTTCTGCCGTAGCCGAAGGTCGCCGCGACCGCGCGCTCGCCGCGTCCGCGCCTGCCCGTGGCCCTACTCCCATGCGCGCCTGCCCGCGTCCAGCTGTGCTCGTCAGCGCTCGCGTTTGCTGCCGCTGCCTTGCTGCCCGCCTGCTGCCACTGCCACGCGCGCCCCTCCTGCTCCTGCCGCTACTCTGCTCCCCTCTTAGTTGCTGCTGCTTACTGCTACGCTTGGCGCTGCCACTGTTGTCCGCCGCTACAGCTGCTGCTCCGGCGCTAGCCACGGCTGGATGAGAGTGCGTGTGTGTGTGCTGTGAGCGTGCAGCGTGTGTGTGTGTGTGTTCAGTATGTGTGCGCCTGACTGTGTGTGTAGTGTGTGCGCGTGAGTGTCTAGCCGGCCCTTGCCTAGATTAGTATAACTAGGTGTAGCTAGTACTATTAATTAGTGCTAAATTAGTCTAATAGTAGATGACATGTAGGCCCCCTTTAAATAAGTTAGGTTTATTTATTTGTTTAGGTAATTAGCCTATGACACGTGGGCCACACCTGCCCTTTTGACTAGTCAAATTGACCTGGTCAATTCCGATTAAACTAAATATAATAATTATAAAAAATGAATAAAACTTTCAAAATTAATATAAAATAAACCGTTTATCGAATGAAAATATTTTGTACATGAAAGTTCCTCAGAACGACAAGACGAATCCGAATATGTAGTCCATCCGTCTGCCACACATCCCTAGCATAGCAAACATGCAGCCTTTTCCCTCCGGTTCGACTGTCCGAAATTTTCAAACACCGGGAATACTTTCTCGGATGTTTCCCCCCTTCGCCGGTATCACCTATCCCTGCGTTAAATCATCCCTAGCACCGCGTATTGCCTTGTTATATTTTGTGGTGCTTAGTTTGCTCTGTATTTACTGTTTCTTCCCCCTCTTTTTCTCCGGTAGACCTCGAGACCGGCGCTGATGCCACTGAGTATGACTACATCACCAACGATCCCTCTTTCTTGCCAGAGCAACTAGGCAAGCCCCCCCCCCCTTGATCAACCCAATATCGTCTATTCCTTCTCTCTAATGCTTGCATTAGAATAGTGTAGCATCTTACTGCTTTCGGTTAATCCTATTCTGCTGCATAGCATGTCTTTGCTGCTATTGTTGTTACCTTTACCTACAATCCTAAATGCTTAGTATAGGATGTCAGTTTATCATCAGTGGCCCTACATTCTTGTCCGTCTGCCATGCTATACTATCGAGCCGTGATCGCTCGGGAGTTGATCACGGGTATATACTTATATACATAATATATGATATATGTGGTGACTAAAGTCGGGTCGGCTCGTAGAGTACCCGCGAGTGATTCACGGATTGGGGGTTGAAAGGACATTTGTCCCGATGGCCCCCTGGGTGGATCTTTGTGGCGGAGCGACATGGCAGGTTGAGACCACCTAGGTGAGGGGTGGGCCTGGCCCTGGTCGGCGTCCGCGGTTACTTCAAGATAACATGCTTAACGAGATCTTGGTATTTGATCTGAGTCTGGCCACTGGCCTATACACACTAATCAACTACGCGGGAACAGTTATGGGCACTCGACGTCGTGGTATCAGCCGAAGCCTCCTAGACGTCAGCGACCGAGCGGCGCGCGCAGGGTTGGACCGTGTAATGCAACTTCCTTTGTAATGGAGGTTGCTAGGTCTACTCACTGGCCGCGTACGCAAAGTGCAGGTGTGCAATGGGCGATGGGCCTAGACCCCTGTGTGCATAGGATTTAGACTGGTGTGCTGACCTCTCTGTTAGGCCTAAGTGGGGCTGCGACGTGTTGATCTTTCGAGGCCGGGCATGACCCAGGAAAGTGTGTCCGGCCAGAGAGATTGAGCGTGTTGGGTAATGTGGTGCACCCCTGCAAGGAAGTTTATCTATTCAAATAGCCGTGTCCCTTGAAAAAAGGATGACCCGAAGTTGTACCTTGACCTTATGACAACTAGAACCGGATACTTAATAAAATACACCCTTTCAAGTGCCAGATACAGCCCGGTGATCGTTCTCTCACAGGGCGACGAGGGGAGGATCGTCGGGTAGGATTATGCCATGTGATGATACTTGGTTAACTTCCATCTACTCTTTTCTACTGCTTCAAGATGGAGGCTGCCAGAAGCGTAATCTTCGATAGGATTAGCTATCCCCCTCTTACTCTGGCATTCCGCAGTTCAGTACACATATAGTACCTCTTTTATTGATACCAATGCATATGTAGTGTAGTTCCTTGCTTGCGAGTACTTTGGATGAGTACTCATGGTTGCTTTGCTCCCCACTTTTCCCCTCTCTATACCTGGTTGTTGCGACCAAATGTTGGAGCACAAGAGCCAGACGCCACCGTCGACGATGACTCCTACACTGGAGGTGCCTACTACTACGTGCAGACCGCTGACGACGACCAGGAGTAGCTTAGGAGGATCCCAGGCAGGAGGCATGCGCCTCTCTCGATCTATATCCTAGTTTGTGCTAGCCATCTTATGGCAATTTGTTTAGCTTATGTTTGTACTCAGATATTGTTGCTTCCACTGACTCGTCTATGATCGAGCCCTTGAGGCCCCTAGCTTCTAATATGATGTTTGTATGACTTATTTTATTTTTAGAGTTAAGTTGTGATATCTTTCCGTGAGTCTCTGATCTTGATCGTACACATTAGTGTACAATTGAATCGGGGGCATCACAAGTTGGTATCAGACCCAATTGCCTATAGGAACCCCCCTTCCAAACTCCTTGGCCGAAGTTGAGTCTAGTCATTGAAAAAGTTTTTACTAACATCCCAGTGTGGCTTACGGGCCCATGTCGCCATTTGGTGATATTAGGATATTTTATTCCTCATCTATACTCTGGGACTTTGATCTCTCTTCTACCCGGGTTAAATTATTTTGCTAACTCTTACACTAGGTTCTCGTAACTACTTCCTACCGAAGAGCCCTCACTCTAGATGATTGATCGGTGCACCGAAGGATTTCGAAGATTCTCTTCGATGTTCTCTTGAGACTTTGTGCATGTTGCTTTTCGCAATTCCCTACCATCGAAATATCCCGATTGATGAGGACATAACTACCTTGAATACGACCAAAAATATTGCATACATGCATATTTGTCAGGTGATTTCTAGTGCAAACTATTCAATAATCTATTTATGTTATCTAGAACAAAAATACTTCATACACTTTTGTATTTTGTCTAATTGCAGGTGTATGGGACATTTGTAGAATCTCCATATGAAGATAAGGGAAAAAGGAGAAGTTTAGCTTCTGTTCAAAAAGTTCTCTCATGTCACTTTTGGGCCACGAGCAGATAGAGTCCAAGTCTCTCACGTTCTGGATTCAGATTCGGACTGCACAGACATACCTGACTCAAAACGCCAACAACTTTTTCATACGGACTCGGAATTGGGTGATTCTTTTTTTTGTTGGAAAGTAGATTTCGTCCTCTTTCCAGCCCAATTGGATTCACCTTCAAATTCGTCCGGAGAGTTGAGATATTGACGAAACAATCTGACGCTGTAGCAGAATCCGAGTCAAACAACAAGTCCAAATGCGTTGCATCACCTCCACTTGGGCCCATGAGCCTTGTAGGACCTAGGGTTAATTTTAGGCTGCCTTGGGACGTCCTTCCACCTCCTTGGCCGCCACTCCTTGCTCCTATATAAGTAGATCCATCTAGTAGCTTTTTCCTTGGGATTTGTTTAGTTAAAAGTTAGGCATTGCAACTTCGTGTATTTTGTTTGTGTCCAACGACCAGACCAAGACCGCTTTCAGATCCCCACCTTTATCAATACTTCATCTATATTCGCAATATTCAGATTGCATTACCATATTGTTGCTTGTTCTTCGATTGCTTGCAGGAATAGACCTTCGTCATCAGGCTGACCGTGCTTTCGGCATCGTTAGTAACCTCAGGAGATTGGTTTAGCGATTACTAAGGCGCAACGTCATGCACGTTTGTAGTCGGATCGTCAAAGTCGTCTTCACGAAATCGATAGTTATCATCTCATCAAAAGATCGGGACACCCTTGCCTCTATCATGTGGTATCAGTTTTCAGGTTGCTCGGTGAGAATTTCTAGTTTTTCCTAAATTAGATTTATTTTCTTACCTATTATCCAAGAAAAAGCCACAAAACAAAGTCATCCTTTGTCCAAGCCAGTCTGAGCCTTTGCAATTTTCTTTTCATTGCTTGCATAGTTGAATTATCGATTGCATCGTCGTGTCGAGTTGCTGGTCTTAGTGTCTAGTTCGTTTAGAGTTTCGAGTTCTGTTCAGATTAGTCACGCCGCCGCTGCATCGTTATCCCTTCCGCTATCCACCACCCATCCATCAATTTCCACCACGTGCTACCCATCGTTCATTGTCACAATCATAGTTAAGGTCGTTCACATCTTCGCTAGATCCAATCTGCATCTTATCTAGTTTGTTCTGGAAAGAGGGAGAGAGAAAAAAAATAAAAAAAGTCAGAGAAAAAAAAGAAAGAAAAAGAAAAAAGTGTGAGGAAAAAAAAGAGAAAAAAAGAGAGAAGAAAAAAACAAAATTCGGATCTTTCTAAAGTCAATCTTGTAGTTGAATTCGGATTGGAATCTGTTTTGTGCACTGTTTAGTAAAATAGGCATAACTTACTCGTACGAAGTCCGTTTTGGCTCTGTGAGTACTCAAATGAAAGCTAGCGACGAGCCTCTTCCAAATAGTTGCAGAAGCTAGGTCCATATTTGGCACCTCAAAATCAGCTTCTAAATAGATCTTTTTGCCCTCCGAAGTTCACGAACACACCTTATTCCAGTTTTTCAGGCCAATTTTAATTTTTTTTTGACTCGTCATATCAACTCGGAATTGAGTGATTCCTTTTGCGTTGAAAGCTTGAGTCAATACCATTCTTGAAAAAAATTATCAAAAAATTGGAACAAACTTTTGTAGAGGAAAGTTGGAGAGAAAGTTGTTGATATCCTGCTTGGTTGTTGTTTCACATCATTATTTTTACGGCTATTGTGATCTTCACTTATATTTTGCTGTCCAGAGCTACTTCATATCCTTTATTGATGCTAGTTGTGCTACGGCATGACCTCATTAGTGTTCTAGGCTCACGTCTCTAGTCCGGACTAGCCTAGGACCAGCATAGTACCGTCATTGAGCGTTTATTCAACATTGCATCTCTGAATTAATTATTGCTAATCTTTTGCTACCAAATATAGCCAACCCAGATCCACATATTTCTACACCGTGTATATATATCTTCCCCTGGAAATCGCTTTACACAATCTTCGGAGTTATTTGACACCGCTGGTTGCCTGTCACCACCTGCCGCATGGTAAGAACTTGTAAGATATTGATATTTACTTTACTGTGAGCACTTTACAACCACATCCTAGTAGTTCATAGGAACATTATTCTCGAATTTTGTTTCTTGTTTCTACTAATCAAGACAGGTTCCGGAGATAGAAGTTCTTGGACAACAGACACATCTTCACCATCACAAGAGTTGGGACAACACACACAAGCATATGGTCAGGTTATCTTTTTACCGTCATTTGAGGGTAGATTTAATCCCACTATTTAACTAGCTTAGGAGCTTGAAGTAGAACAAGTTTTTAGTCACCATGACTTTTCTGAACTTGAGCGAGTGCGACCATCCACTAGAGCATTTACTGGTTTTGCTTATGTTTGGTGGAGTGTGCATTGTAAGAAAAACATTGATAACCAACCCACAACTTGGAAAGATTTGAAATATGTAATGAGACAACAATTTTTCCCTCCTTACTATCGTCGTGAATTTCTTCACAAATTTCAACAATTTAAACAAAGCAACAACACTATTCATACTTACTACCAAGAGTTCAAATCTTATATGCATCATTGTGACATAGAAGAATCTGAGGATGATACAATGAATAGATTTTTTGGTGGTTTGAACCATGATATTCAGACAAGATTTTAGTATATTCCTTGTTGCATTACTGGTATGTATGTTCGTGCTTGTACCTTTGAGAGACAGATACAGGAGGATGCATTGGATGACTACAACAACTACTATTCCAGTTCATGCTCACCACCGCCGGTTGGTTCCTTCATCGTTGCACCTACTAGAGCAGGCCCACCTTAGATTGTGAGTGTGACATCATCTCAAGTGTACGGTACATTGTCATTGTCCATACGTACATCAGCTACGTCTTTGTGACAAGGTAACAGTAAAAGTATTGATGATATCACTTCACATAAGAATGATGCATGCCTAGTTAACGTGAATGCATCATGTATTGAGTTACCTGTTGATTTGAGCACACCACCTATTTTAGAGAATTTTGTTACTGTCATGAATGCGTCATGTGATCAAACAACTGAAATACCAACAATTTTGAGTGCACCCATTGAATTAACTGTTGATGCAAAAGAACCAATGTTTAATCATTTTGATATGACCTCTAATCTTGGTGATGATTGTGTGTCCAATAACTTATTGCATGTTTGCTTATTTAAGGATGTTGTAGCATGTAAATTTGATGCAACTAAGGTTTATTCACCAATGTTGGGATGGTTTAATGATGAACATTGTCAATCTTTTGAAATGAATAAGAGCTTCACTTATATGTGCAAACTGAGTTGCAATATTTTCATGCCTTCTACTTCTTGTGATATTTTTTTGGCTTTAGATTTTATGAACTATGAAAGTTACTCAAATATACATGTGTGATATGTGCAAAAATGAAGGGAAGTAAAAATGGATGACATATACATATACACCATGTGCACCTTGTCTCTTTTGTTAGCCACATTTCAGATTAAGCAACGCCGAGGACGGCTTTCTTTTCAAGAAGGGGAGCATGATGAGGACATAACTACCTTGGATACGACCAAAAATGTTGCATACATGCATATTTGTCAGGTGATTTCTAGTGAAAACTATTCAATAATCTATTTATGTTATCCAGAACAAAAATACTTCATACACTTTTGTGTTTTGTCTAATTGCAGGTGTATGGGACATTTGTACAATCTCCATATGAAGATAAGAGAAAAGGAGAAGTTTAGGTTCTGTTCAAAAAGTTCTCTCACGTCACTTTTGGGCCAAGAGAAGATAGATGTTCGCACACGAACACGTCACCGTGTACCCTCGATGACGGGGGTGATGCACCGCAGCTTGCGTCGAAGAAGGCCCGTCCGGAAGCGCGGTACGCAAGCAATCCGGCGGGTGCTTTTGATGACCCAAAACCCCACACGTCCGGGAGGGGCCCCATCAAGGCGCGCGGTGGCTATGGGCTGCCCTAGGTCGACCTGATCGCCCCTAGGGCCTCGAGGTTCGCCGCCCTACAACAAGAGGAACAGACGAAGAACAAGGAAGAAGAAGAACTAGGGTTAAGGAGAAAGATAAGAAGATAAAAAACTGGTAGATGATATGATCCATTGTGTGTTGTTTCAATCGGCCATCACCCCAACATATATAAGAGGCAGCTGGACTTCCCGTACAAGCAAAAGATTCATCTAGGATTTCCTTACAAGAAAATTATATCAATTCACGTACAAAACCCTAGTCAAATTCGGATTGGTTTATCCGAACTTTCCAAAACCGTTCGGTTTAAACTAGTTGTACCTTGTGGGTCTTTTTTGTGGTGGCAAACGACCTCGGATGGAAATGAGTCCAAAAGCAATATTGACCGTTTCGACGAGACGAACAACTTTCATGTTGAATGTTTTTTTATCAGAGGTCATCTCGAGGGTCAAATCGCTCGTGCAAGACAGCTAATTATTCACGCAGCACATCAGACATACCCACATATGTGTCTGGTTCCGGGCGTCATATTTTTACTCACTGGAGGGTCGCGCTGTGCGGGCTCTAACTTTTGCATATGACCTCGGATTGAGATGATCTTTATATCAAAATCGATCGTTTCAACGAGACGAAGACAATTCATGTAGATCATTTTTCAGTATGGGGCAGACTTGGGGTGTAATCAGCCGAAAAGTGTTCTGGATACAAAATCTCAGTACTTCAAACACAACTTCGGCCTTAGAGATGAGATCGGATGGCTATGACCCAAATATCAAAGTTTATCCTTTTGATGATACGAAACTTTCTCACTTTTAGAACTTTTTCATTTGAGTCCATATTTATTAAGTTCTCGGCCGTGTCAAAATCTGGTGTCAACACATGCCCTCCTGTTTTTCAGCAAACTTGTGTGCCGAAAAATAACTTGCACGATGATTTTTCTAAGGACGATGTCAACACTCCATCGGCCATTTTGCATGTTCTTAGGATGATAAGTATATATCGGCCATTGCTTGTTTGAACCTCTTGAGGCAAACTTGGGTGAAAACTTCTCAGCTTCTATAACAATCCGGTGATAAGGTTCCATAGACCAAAACCATCCTCCCAACCATATTGTTCTCCCTTTCGCTAGGATTTTGCAGATAATCAAGAATGAACTTCCTCCAATCCTTACTTCATCTGCATAAAAGTTTCGTTAGTGGCCGAAGCGGTGGGCTTCAGTTCGGCCTTACCTATATTGACAAGACCTAGCATCGGCTATTGATAGAAATGTTATACACCATGGTTAACATAGTAGCCGGATGCTTGCTGTGCCAAATCTTTAGAATTGTCATGTCTAGATGTATGAACAATTTTAAAGCAACCCAAGGTAAATCTTGCATCTAGACATACCAAAAGATAAACTATAAGTGATTCATCAAAACATTGATAACCCTTGGATATTTGTTGCACTACTAATAACGAATCACCGGAAGCCTCAATATGTATAGCACCTATAGCAAGGCAAAGCTCCAATCCGAATAACAATGCATATTCTTCTTTGATCATTGTGCAAAAATATTTTAAGCGGCATGAGGCTTCACAAAATAGCTCCATATGGAGATAAATAAACAACACCAACACCTTGGCCATTGTTACAAATTTAACCATCAATATATAATCTCCATGGTACTAGAGAGATCAAGCTAAAAACAATATTATGCATGATGTCAATATGATGCTCAATAAAAAAATCAACCATGATTTGGCCTTACGTAAATTCCGAAAACTAATAAGCCAAAACACACCCAATCAAAACATAAGTTCACTTTGCAGTTTTGATGAATTGGTCTATGCATAATATCTTCAATGGCATCAATTTGACAAATTCCTTTGCAAGGACTTATCTCAATCTCTACTCAAACTAAGGACGATGTTAGAATACCACACCGGCCATTCTTAGATATTCTTAGGGCGATATATAAGTATCGGCCATTCCCATGAGGTCCATGTAGAATTCACCCACCAAAGTATGTATAGCCGAAATAAACAAATGAAATAGCAATAAAACGTTTTAGCCCTTTTGTGTTAGCAACAAAAACGTAACTAACCAAATGTATAGTGATTTGGTAATACCCTGTCATGATATAGAAAATTATGTTGCATCCATGGAACAAAATAAATCCATGGAGGGTAATTGATCATACCTATGGATGAATTCCATGGCAAAGGCATCAATGGCATGGTTGAAGAAAATGAATGATGTGCTAACCGAAGATTTTGATGTTGTGATGCACACCTTCGGCTTAACTGTTTGTTGCTTCCATTCTTCTCTTTCTTCACTTCTATTGTACTTATTGCAATAGAAGCATGCACATCCTTTTTTTGTGATTGATCCTCTTGGGAACCCATGCCATGTTCTTCTATCTCAGCTCTTGTGCACTAAGATTTTGTAATTCCCTCTTTTGCCAATACGATAAACCGACTGGGCATCTTGGCTGTGATTCTATTTTAACCTTGTGCACTCTCAACTTCTTTTCTTCAGATTTGGCACTTTGACTCTCAATAATTGGTTGCTTTGTCTCATTGCCTTTAGTAGCCAATGTCAACACTTTAATTGGCTCTTTTTCATTTGAGATCAAATCTGAAGCTGCACTCTTATAACCATCTCTATTAACACGGTAAACTTGCTTGACCACCTCTTTCTTATTCTTTGAGCTCTGGACCGATTCCTTATGATTGAAATGGTCTTTAACATGTGATTGTTCAAATGTTGATCTTCTCGGAGCTGCATAATATTGATGAGATGGTCTAAAATAAGTTGGATAATGTGCCCTTGTATCATACCTGTCCCATGATGGATATGAATCTACACGAGCATAGGGAGAAATCTAGGACATTGGCATTGGCGGCCCAAAATAAGGATATGCATATGTTGCATGAAAATTTTCACTTTTCCAATATCGATCCTCATATTTGCGCCTTGGGGGTGATCTTGATGCTTTTGCATTAGTTGGACGATAAGCACTTTTCTCTTCACTCTTATTTTGATATTTATCTAATAATTGTGCAAAAGTGACCTTGGATTTCTTGCACTTGTGCTTATTGTGGCCTTTGTTTCCTCTGGTTGTGCTTGCACCGATCTCTAAATTTGCTTACTACCCCAGTCCTTGGCGTCTCCATTGTAGCTTCGATGGAATTTTTGCCCTCAAGATTATGTTCATTATGCTCTTCAACAACTTCTTTACCTGAAAGCTTAATCCCATCACCTGCAGTTTTTACCTTCTCTTTAAATGGATCGGCTTGAAGTAGCCGATGCAAAAACTTTCTGCCATCGGGACCGATCGGAATAGACAGGTGATCTCTTGGTGTCTCAACAAATTTCAATCGTCCTTTATCAATGGCCGATTTAACTATTTGACGAAACATGTTGCAATCCTCAAAATTATGCTTGGACGAATCATGCAACTTACAATACATTCGTCCCTGGTCAGATTGCTCAACATGGTGATCAAGAATTCTAATATAATTATTTCTCAACAACAAATTAAATATTTGATCACACATGCTTGAATTGAAGGTAAAAAATGTATTCTCCATCCGATCATGTTGTGAGAACGGCTGTGGAGTTAAGCAAACGAATGGTTCAGATTTTGCATCACCCCATTCGGCTATGCATTGTGTTTTGCACTCTATCTCCGATGCCTTTGGATAAGAAACTATACTGACATCGGTTTGCTCAGAGGATTTTAACCTTGGCTTTAAATTTCTGAAATGAAAATAGTTAGAACATACATGTCTCAATTGAGACCAAGTGTAAGCCAAGTAAGAAATAAGCAAAGCTACACAATTAGATATGAACTTTAAATAAAGCAATGGGAAAAGCTTTGGCTCCAGTAATAAGTCACCATCGGTCTCTTTGAATGGTACAATATATTGACCGATATGCTTAGTAACAATTTTATTACTAACAAGTAAATTGCCCTTCTTCATTGGTCTTTGAAAATTACTTATTATAATTTTTTTAATAGATGCATCAACAATAAAGTTGTGACCAAATCTGAAAATAGGTAAATTACTTGCTAGACATACCACTTCAAATATGTTGGGAGAGCATGGTGATTGCATATGATGAATAATATTGTGCTTTGCTTTTGGATGACTTCCCAACACCATGTCACAATTTTCTTCTTGATTTCGTGCATCATAAATTTGAAGATCTTCGTCAACCAAACTTTGTACGGCTACTTGCTCTTGTCCTTGAAACTTGTCAATTTCTATGGCACGAAACTCATAGGGTAGGAAGTAGGTTCCATTAACTTCAAAAAAATCAAACATGGTTGTTTTGCTATGCTTGCCATGCCCTTTCTCAATAATGCTTGCCTCTTTGGATTTGATGGATTTGGAATATATACTACTTGATTTGGCTTTTTCAACCGAAGCACTTTTAGTTTCCGAATCATCATTCTTTTTGTCGGTTATATCAATTGGCAAGGCTTCTTTTCTTTGAGCCAATTCCCTATCAATTCTCTCTTGGCGAAGTACCTGCACCCTATCGCGCAAAGCTTTAACTCCCCTCTTAATTCCAGCCTGCTCTAGATTAGTTTGCCTCCCAATACTTTTAGAATCTTTCGGCAATGAAGTGTTAGTGTTGCCGAAATTTTGCAATTGTGTAGGGGGTGTATAATATGTTGCGGTACTAGGTGGAGGTGTATGCACTGCTGTATAACCATATGCTCTTTCGCCAATTCTATCAATGCATGTAGTTTCATCTTCTTGCAAAACTCTAGCCTTTATTGCAGCATAATCAGGAAACAACCCCTTTGCATATTGTTCAAGGCAAAGAGCACTAATTTTCTTGTTTTGTGCCAAGCTCTTTTTAACGCAGCCACAAGCGCTTCTGGAAGGGATTGCTCCACAATACTTTCAGATTCTTTTGGCAATGATTCGTGAGTGTTGCCGAAATTCTCGAATTGCATAGAGTATGCATTATATGCTACAGTATTTGATGACGGCACATGTGTTCCTGTAAAATTTTCACTTATTCAGCTATGACCATGAAGATGCGGGGCCCAATTATGAACATCTACAGTTGCATACGGTGCTGAAAAATTACTAAAATGAGGTGTAGCATATGATGGTTGAGAGTGACTGGCCGAATAGCTAGTAGTAGCATGGCCAATTCTCCCATCCATCGTCAAGGTTGGATTCACATACTGCAAATTAGTTGCCGATGAATAAAAAGGTGAAACACTTTCTTTTATGCTATTGTAAATTTTAACATGAGGTGTTTCAAATTGATTAACCGAACCCATCATGTTGTTCATCGGCATATGGATTTGTGGGGTTGCCGATGCATGAGAGATAGGATACATATGTTGTATGTTACTAGTATCATAAGAAGTTGAAACATGTAAATTACTTTGAATCGGCCTATGCACGTAATTAGATGCCTTATTGAAAAAACTAGGGCTGGCCGATAGAGTATAATCATTGAACGATCTAGTAACATCATATGAATTATTTGCATCTACAATAGGGAATTTCGTATTCATATTACCTTTGTAGATTGCAAACCCTAGATGACGATCTCTTCGTAGCAAGAACGGGCCGGAGACCGTTCAAAGCTTCGTCCCCAGCGGAGTCGCCAAAAAGTGTGTTCGCACATGAACACGTCACCTTGTACCCTCGACGCCGGGGGTGATGCACCGCAGCTCGCGTCGAAGCAGATCCGTCCGGAAGCGCGGTACGCAAGCAATCCGGCGGGTGCTTTTGATGACCCGAAACCCCACACGTCCGGGAGGGGCCCCATCAGGGCGCGCGGTGGCTATGGGCTGCCCTAGGTTGACCTGATCGCCCCTAGGGCCTCGAGGTTCGCCACCCTACCACAAGAGGAACAGACGAAGAACAAGGAAGAAGAAGAACTAGGGTTAAGGAGAAAGATAAAAAGATAAAAAACTGGTAGATGATATGATCCATTGTGTGTTGTTTCAATTGGCCATCACCCCAACATATATAAGAGGCGGCTGGACTTCCCGTACAAGCAAAAGATTCATCTAGGATTTCCTTACAAGAAAATCACATCAATTCATGTACAAAACCCTAGTCAAATTCGGATTGGTTTATCCGAACTTTCCAAAACTGTTCGGTTTAAACTAGTTGTACCTTGCGGGTCTATTTTGTGGTGGCAAACAACCTCGGATGGAAATGAGTCCAAAAGCAATCTTGACCGTTTCGACGAGATGAACAACTTTCATGTTGAACGTGTTTTCATCAGAGGTCATCTCAAGGGTTAAATCGCTCGTACAAGACAGCTAATTATTCACGCAACACATCAGACATACCCACATATGTGTCTGGTTCCGGGCGTCATATTTTTCCTCACTGGAGGGTCGCGCTGTGCGGGCTCTAACTTTTGCATATGACCTCGGATTAAGACGATATTTATATAAAAATCGATCATTTCGACGAGACGAAGACAATTAATGTAGATCAGTTTTCAATATAGGGCAGTCTTGGGGGTGTAATCAGCCGAAAAGTGTTCTGGATACAAAATCTCAGTACTTCGAACACAACTTCAGCCTTAGAGATGAGATCGGATGGCTATGACCCAAATATCAAAGTTTATCCTTTTGATGATACGAAACTTTCTCACTTTTAGAACTTTTTCATTTTAGGCCATATTTATTAAATTCTCGGCCGTGTCAAAATTTGGTGCCAACAATAGTGTCCAAGTCTCTCACGTTCTGGATTCAGATTCGGACTGCACAGACATACCTGACTCAAAACATCAACAATTTTTTCATACAGCCTCTAAATTGGGTGATTATTTTTTTGTTGGAAAGTAGATTTCGTACTTTTTCCAACACAATTGGATTCACCTTCAAATTCGTCCGGAGCGTTGAGATATCAACGAAACAAACTGACGCTGTAGCAGAATCCGAGTCAAACAACAAGTCCAAAGGTGTTGCATCACCTCCATTTGGGCCCATGAGCCTTGTATGACCTAGGGTTAGTTTTAGGCTGCCTTGGGATGTCCTTCCACCTCCTTGGCCGCCACCCCTTGCTCCTATATAAGTAGATCCATCTAGTAGCTTTCCCTTGGGATTTGTTTAGTTAAAAGATAGCCATTGCAATTTCGTGTACTTCGTTTGTGTCCAACGACCAGACTGAGACCGCTTTCGGATCCCCACCTTTATCAATACTTCATCTATATTCGCAAT
Organism: Triticum dicoccoides; assembly: GCF_002162155.2. Lineage (NCBI taxonomy): Eukaryota > Viridiplantae > Streptophyta > Magnoliopsida > Poales > Poaceae > Triticum > Triticum dicoccoides. The sequence continues at coordinate 232,692,062 of NC_041380.1, read as the reverse complement.
GTTCAGATTGCATTATCATATTGTTGCTTGTTCTTCGATTGCTTGCAGGAATGGACCTTCGTGGTCAGGCTGACCGTGCTTCCGGCATCGTCAGTAACCTCAGGAGATTGGTTTAGCGATTGCTAAGGGGCAACGTCGTGCACGTTTATAGTCGGATCGTCAAAGTCGTTTCCACCAAATCGATAGTTATCATCTCATCGAAAGATCGGGACACCCTCGCCTCTATCAAGTGGTATCAGTTTTCAGGTTGCTCGGTGAGAATTTCTAGTTTTTCCTAGATTAGATTTATTTTCTTATCTATTGTCCATGAAAAAGCCATAAAACAAAGTTAGATCTATTCAACCTTTGTCCAAGCCAGTCTGAGCCTTTGCAATTTTCTTTTCATTGCTTGCATTGTTGAATTATCGATTGCATCGTCGTGTCGAGTTGCTGGTCTTAGTTTCTAGTTTGTTTAGAGTTTCGAGTTCTGTTCACATTAGTCATGCCGCCGCTGCATCATTGTCCCTTCCTCTGTTCACCACCCATCCATCAATTTCCACCACGTGCTACCCATCGTTCATTGTCACAATCATAGTTGAGGTCGTTCACATCTTCACTAGATCCAATCTGCATCTTATCTAGTTTGTTTTGGAAAGAGGGAGAGGGAAAAAAACAGAGAATTTTTTTTAAAAAAAGTTAGAGAAAAAAAGAGAGAAAGAAAAAGAAAAAAGTGTGAGGAAAAAAAGAGAAAAATAAAAGAGAGAAATAAAATTCGGATCTTTCAAAACTCAATCCTGTAGTTGAATTCGGATTGGAATCTGTTTTGTGCACTGTTGAGTAAAACAGGCATAACTTACTCATACGAAATCCGTTTTGGCTCCGTGAGTACTCAAATGAAAGCTAGCGACGAGCCGCTTCTAAATAGTTCTAGAAGTAAGTTCCATATTTGGCACCTCAATATCGGCTTCTAAATAGGTCTTTTTGCCCTCCGAAGTTCACGAACACAACTTATTCAAGTTTTTCAGGCCAATTTTTAAAAAAATTGACTCCTCATATCAACTCGGAATTGAGTGATTCCTTTTGAGTTTGAAAGCTTGAGTCAATACCATTCTTGAAAAAATTATCAAAAAATTGGAACAAACTTTTGCAGAGGAAAGTTGGAGAGAAAGTTCTTGATATATCCTGCTTGGTTGTTGTTTCACATCATTATCTTTACGGCTATTGTGATCTTCACTTATATCTTGTTGTCCAGAGCTACTTCATATCCTTTATTGATGCTAGTTGTGCTATGGCGTGACCTCATTAGTGTTCTAGGCTCACGTCTCTAGTCCGGACTATCCTAGGACCAGCATAGTACCGTCGTTGAGCATTTATTCAACATTGCATCTTTGAATTGATTATAGCTAATCTTTTGCTACCAAATATAGCCAACCCAGCTCCACATATTTCTACACCGTGTATACGTATCTTCCCCTGGCAATCTCTTTACACAATCTTCGAAGTTATTTGACACCGCTGGTTGCGTGTCACCACCTGCCGCATGGTAAGAACTTGTAAGATATTGATATTTGCTTTATTGTGAGCACTGTACAACCACATACTAGTAGTTCATAGGAACATTATTCTCGAATTTTGTTTCTTGTTTCTACTAATCATGACAGTTTCTGTAGATACAAGTTCTTGGACAACGGACACATCTTCACCATCACGAGAGTTGGGACAACACACACAAGCACATGGTTAGGTTATCTTTTTACCATCATTTGAGGGTAGATTTAATCCTACTATTTATCTATCTTGGGAGCTTGAAGTAGAACAAGTTTTTAGTCACCATGAATTTTCTGAACTTGAGTGAGTGCGAGCAGCCACTAGAGCATTTACTGGTTTTGCTTCTGTTTGGTGGAGTGTGCATTGTAAGAAAAAGATTGATAACCAACCCACAACTTGGAAAGATTTGAAATATGTAATGAGACAACAATTTTTCCCTCCTTACTATCGCCGTGAATTGCTTCGGAAATTTCAACAATTTAAACAAGGCAACAACACTGTTCATACTTACTACCAAGAGTTCAAATCTTATATGCATCATTGTGACATAGAAGAATCTGAGGATGATACAATGAATAGATTTTTTGGTGGTTTGAACCATGATATTCAGACAAGATTTCAGTATATTCCTCGTTGCATTACTGGTATGTATGTTCGTGTTTGTACCTTTGAGAGACAGATACAGGAGGATGCATTGGATGACTACAACAACTACTATTCCAGTTCATGCTCACCACCGCCGGTTGGTTCCTCCATCATTGCACCTACTAGAGCAGGCCCACCTCAGATTGTGAGTGTGACATCATCTCAAGTGTATGGTACATTGTCATTGTCCATACCTACATCAGCTATGTCTTTGCAACAAGGTAACAGTAAAAGTATTGATGATATCACTTCACATAAGAATGGTGCATGCCTAGTTAACTTGAATGCATCATGTGTTGAGTTACCTTTTGATTTGAGCACATCACCTATTTTAGATAATCTTGTTACTGTCATGAATGCGTCATGTGATCAAACAACTGAAATACCAACAATTTTGAGTGCACCCATTGACTTAACTATTGATGCAAAATAACCAATATTTAATCATTTTGATATGACCTCTAATCTTGTTGATGATTCTATGTCCAATGACTTATTGCATGTTTGATTATTTAAGGATGTTGTAGCATGTAAATTTGATGCAACTAAGGTTTATTCATCGATGTTGAGATGGTTTAATGATGAATATTGTGAATCTTTTGAAATGAATAAGAGCTTCACTTATATGTGCAAACTGAGTTGCAATATTTTCATGCCTTCTACTTCTTGTGATAATTTTTTGGCTTTAGATTTTATGAACTGTGAAAGTTACTCATGTATACATGTGTCATATGTGCAAAAATCAAGGGAAGTAAAAATAGATAACATATACATATACAACATGTACACCTTGTCTCTTTTGTTAGCCACATTTTAGATTAAGCAACGCCGAAGACGGCTTTGTTTTCAAGAAGGGGAGGATGATGAGGACATAACTACCTTGAATACGACCAAAAATATTGCATACATGCATATTTGTCAGGTGATTTCTAGTGAAAACTATTCAATAATCTATTTATGTTATCCAGAACAAAAATACTTCATACACTTTTGTGTTTTGTCTAATTGCAGGTGTATGGGACATTTGTAGAATCTCCATATGAAGATAAGGGAAAAAGGAGAAGTTTATGTTCTGTTCAAAAAGTTTTCTCACATCACTTTTGGGCCAAGAGAAGATAGAGTCCAAGTCTCGCACGTTCTGGATTCAGATTCGGACTGCACAGACATACCTGACTCAAAACGCGAACAACGTTTTCATACGGACTCCGAATTGGGTGATTCTTTTTTTCTTGGAAAGTAGATTTCATGCGTTTTCCAACCCAATTCGATTCACCTTCAAATTCATCCGGAGCGTTGAGATATCGACGAAACAATTTGACGCTGCAGCAGAATCCGAGTCAAACAACAAGTCCAAAGGTGTTGCATCACCTCCATTTGGGCCCATGAGCCTTGTACGACCTAGGGTTAGTTTTAGGCTGCCTTGGGACGTCCTTCCACCTCCTTGGCCGCCACCCCTTGCTCCTATATAAGTAGATCCATCTAGTAGCTTTTCCTTGGGATTTGTTTAGTTAAAAGTTAGGCATTGCAACTTCGTGTACTTCGTTTGTGTCCAACGACCAGACCAAGACCGCTTTCGGATCCCCACCTTTATCAATACTTCATCTATATTTGCAATATTCAGATTGCATTATCATATTGTTGCTTGTTCTTCGATTGCTTGCATGAATAGACCTTCGTGGTCAGGCTGACCGTGCTTCCGGCATCATCAGTAACCTCAGGAGATTGGCTTAGCGATTGCTAAGGCGAAACGTCGTGCACGTTTGTAGTCGGATCGTCAAAGTCGTCTCCATCAAATCAATAATTATCATCTCATCGAAAGATCGGGACACCCTCGCCTCTATCAGGTGGTATCAGTTTTCAGGTTGGTCGGTGAGAATTTGCAGTTTTTCCTAGATTAGATTTATTTTCTTACCTATTGTGCAAGAAAAAGCCACAAAACAAAGTTAGATCTATTCATCCTTTGTCCAAGCCAGTCCGAGCCTTTGCAATTTTCTTTTCATTGCTTGCATAGTTGAATTATCGATTGCATCGTCGTGTCGAGTTGCTGGTCTTAGTGTCTAGTTCATTTAGAGTTTCGAGTTCTATTCACATTGGTCACGCCGCTGCTGCATCGTTATCCCTTCCGCTGTCCACCACCCATCCATCAATTTCCACGACATGCTACCCATCGTTCATTGTCACAATCATAGTTGAGGTCGTTCACATCTTTGCTAGATTCAATCTGCATCTTATCTAGTTTGTTTTGGAAAGAGGGAGAGAGAAAAAACAGAGACAAAATTAAAAAAAAGTCAGAGAAAAAAAAAGAGAAAAAGAAAAAGAAAAAAAGTGTGAGGAAAAAAAAATAGAAAAAGAGAGAGAAGAAAAAAAACAAAATTCGGATCTTTCTAAACTCAATCTTGTAGTTGAATTCGGATTGGAATCTGTTTTGTGCACTGTTCAGTAAAACAGGCATAACTTACTCATACGAAGTCCATTTTGGCTCCGCGAGTACTCAAATGAAATCTACCGACGAGTCACTTCTAAATAGTTGCAGAAGCAAGTTCCATATTTGGCACCTCAAAATCGGCTTCTAAATAGGTCTTTTTGCCCTCTGAAGTTCACGAACACAACTTATTCCAGTTTTTCAGGCCAGTTTTAAAACATTTTGACTCCTCATATCAACTCGGAATTGAGTGATTCCTTTTGCGTTTGAAAGCTTGAGTCAATACCATTATTGAAAAAAATTATCAAAAAATTGGAACAAACTTTTCCAGAGGAAAGTTGGAGAGAAAGTTGTTGATATATCCTGCTTGGCTGTTGTTTCACATCATTATCTTTACGGTTATTGCGATCTTCACTTATATTTTACTGTCCAGAGCTACTTCATATCCTTTATTGATGCTAGTTGTGCTACGGCGTGACCTCATTAGTGTTCTAGGCTCGCGTCTCTAGTCCGGACTAGCATAGGACCAGCACAGTATCGTCGTTGAGCATTTTTTCAACATTGCATCTCTGAATTGATTATTGCTAATCTTTTGCTACCAAATATAACCAACCCAGCTCCACATATTTCTACACCATGTATACGTATCTTCCCCTGGCAATCGCTTTACACAATCTTCGGAGTTATTTGACACCGTTGGTTGCCTGTCACCACCTGCCACATGGTAAGAACTTGTAAGATATTGATATTTGCTTTACTGTGAGAATTTTACAACCACATCCTAGTGGTTCATAGGAACATTATTCTCGAATTTTGTTTCTTGTTTCTACTAATCATGATAGGTTCCGGAGATACAAGTTCTTGGACAACGGACACATCTTCACCATCACGAGAGTTGGGACAACACACACAAGCACATGGTCAGGTTATCCTTTTACCGTCATTTGAGGGTAGATTTAATCCTACTATTTATCTATCTTGGGAGCTTGAAGTAGAACAAGTTTTTAGTCACCATGAATTTTCTGAACTTGAGCGAGTGCGAGCAGCCACTAGAGCATTTACTGGTTTTGCTTCTATTTGGTGGAGCGTGCATTGTAAGAAAAGGATTGATAACCAACCCACAACTTGGAAAGATTTGAAATATGTAATGAGACAACAATTTTTCCCTCCTTACTATCGCCGTGAATTGCTTCGGAAATTTCAACAATTTAAACAAGGCAACAACACTGTTCATACTTACTACCAAGAGTTCAAATCTTATATGCATCGTTGTGACATAGAAGAATCTGAGGATGATACAATGAATAGATTTTTTGGTGGTTTGAACCATGATATTCAGACAAGATTTCAGTATATTCCTCGTTGCATTACTGGTATGTATGTTCGTGTTTGTACCTTTGAGAGACAGATACAGGAGGATGCATTGGATGACTACAACAACTACTATTCCAGTTCATGCTCACCACCGCCGGTTGGTTCCTCCATCATTGCACCTACTAGAGCAGGCCCACCTCAGATTGTGAGTGTGACATCATCTCAAGTGTATGGTACATTGTCATTGTCCATACCTACATCAGCTATGTCTTTGCAACAAGGTAACAGTAAAAGTATTGATGATATCACTTCACATAAGAATGGTGCATGCCTAGTTAACTTGAATGCATCATGTGTTGAGTTACCTTTTGATTTGAGCACATCACCTATTTTAGATAATCTTGTTACTGTCATGAATGCGTCATGTGATCAAACAACTGAAATACCAACAATTTTGAGTGCACCCATTGAATTAACTGTGATGCAAAAGAACCAATATTTAATCATTTTGATATGACCTCTAATCTTGTTGATGATTCTATGTCCAATGACTTATTGCATGTTTGATTATTTAAGGATGTTGTAGCATGTAAGTTTGATGCAACTAAGGTTTATTCATCGATGTTGAGATGGTTTAATGATGAATATTGTCAATCTTTTGAAATGAATAAGAGCTTCACTTATATGTGCAAACTGAGTTGCAATATTTTCATGCCTTCTACTTCTTGTGATAATTTTTTGGCTTTAGATTTTATGAACTATGAAAGTTACTCATGTATACATGTGTCATATGTGCAAAAATCAAGGGAAGTAAAAATAGATAACATATACATATACAACATGTACACCTTGTCTCTTTTGTTAGCCACATTTTAGATTAAGCAACGCCGAAGACGGCTTTGTTTTCAAGAAGGGGAGGATGATGAGGACATAACTACCTTTGATACGACCAAAAATATTGCATACATGCATATTTGTCAGGTGATTTCTAGTGAAAACTATTCAATAATCTATTTATGTTATCCAGAACAAAAATACTTCATACACTTTTGTGTTTTATCTAATTGCAGGTGTATGGGACATTTGTACGATCTCCATATGAAGATAAGGGAAAAAGGAGAAGTTTAGGTTCTGTTCAAAAAGTTTTCTCACATCACTTTTGGGCCAAGAGAAGATAGAGTCCAAGTCTCGCACGTTCTGGATTCAGATTCGGACTGCACAGACATACCTGACTCAAAACGCCAACAACTTTTTCATACGGACTCCGAATTGGGTGATTCTTTTTTTCTTGGAAAGTAGATTTCATGCGTTTTCCAACCCAATTCGATTCACCTTCAAATTCATCCGGAGCGTTGAGATATCGACAAAACAATCTGACGCTGCAGCAGAATCCGAGTCAAACAACAAGTCCAAAGGTGTTGCATCACCTCCATTTGGGCCCATGAGCCTTGTACGACCTAGGGTTAGTTTTAGGCTGCCTTGGGACGTCCTTTCACCTCCTTGGCCGCCACCCCTTGCTCCTATATAAGTAGATCCATCTAGTAGCTTTTCCTTGGGATTTGTTTAGTTAAAAGTTAGGCATTGCAACTTCGTGTACTTCGTTTGTGTCCAACGACCAGACCAAGACCGCTTTCGGATCCCCACCTTTATCAATACTTCATCTATATTTGCAATATTCAGATTGCATTATCATATTGTTGCTTGTTCTTCGATTGCTTGCATGAATAGACCTTCGTGGTCAGGCTGACCGTGCTTCCGGCATCATCAGTAACCTCAGGAGATTGGCTTAGCGATTGCTAAGGTGCAACGTCGTGCACGTTTGTAGTCGGATCGTCAAAGTCGTCTCCACCAAATCAATAGTTATCATCTCATCGAAAGATCGGGACACCCTCGCCTCTATCAGGTGGTATCAGTTTTCAGGTTGGTCGGTGAGAATTTGCAGTTTTTCCTAGATTAGATTTATTTTCTTACCTATTGTGCAAGAAAAAGCCACAAAACAAAGTTAGATCTATTCATCCTTTGTCCAAGCCAGTCCGAGCCTTTGCAATTTTCTTTTCATTGCTTGCATAGTTGAATTATCGATTGCATCATCGTGTCGAGTTGCTGGTCTTAGTGTCTAGTTCGTTTAGAGTTTCCAGTTCTGTTCACATTGGTCACGCCGTCGCTGCATCGTTATCCCTTCCGCTGTCCACCACTCATCCATCAATTTCCACGACATGCTACCCATCGTTCATTGTCACAATCATAGTTGAGGTCGTTCACATCTTTGCTAGATTCAATCTGCATCTTATCTAGTTTGTTTTGGAAAGAGGGAGAGAGAAAAAACAGAGACAAAATTAAAAAAAAGTCAGAGAAAAAAAAGAGAAAAAGAAAAAGAAAAAAAGTGTGAGGAAAAAAAGAGAAAAAGAGAGAGAAGTAAAAAAACAAAATTCGGATCTTTCTAAAGTCAATCTTGTATTTGAATTCGGATTGGAATCTGTTTTGTGCACTGTTCAGTAAAACAGGCATAACTTACTCATACGAAGTCCGTTTTGGCTCCGCGAGTACTCAAATGAAATCTAGCGACGAGTCACTTCTAAATAGTTGCAGAAGCAAGTTCCATATTTGGCACCTCAAAATCGGCTTCTTAATAGGTCTTTTTGCCCTCTGAAGTTCACGAACACAACTTATTCCAGTTTTTCAGGCCAGTTTTAAAAATTTTTGACTCCTCATATCAACTCGGAATTGAGTGATTCCTTTTGCGTTTGAAAGCTTGAGTCAATACCATTCTTGAAAAAAATTATCAAAAAATTGGAACAAACTTTTCCAGAGGAAAGTTGGAGAGAAAGTTGTTGATATATCCTGCTTGGCTGTTGTTTCACATCATTATCTTTACGGTTATTGTGATCTTCACTTATATTTTGCTATCCAGAGCTATTTCATATCCTTTATTGATGCTAGTTGTGCTACGACGTGACCTCATTAGTGTTCTAGGCTCGCGTCTCTAGTCCGGACTAGCATAGGACCAGCACAGTATCGTCGTTGAGCATTTTTTCAACATTGCATCTCTAAATTGATTATTGCTAATCTTTTGCTACCAAATATAGCCAACCCAGCTCCACATATTTCTACACCGTGTATACGTATCTTCCCCTGGCAATCGCTTTACACAATCTTCGGAGTTATTTGACACCGTTGGTTGCCTGTCACCACCTGCCGCATGGTAAGAACTTGTAAGATATTGATATTTGCTTTACTGTGAGCATTTTACAACCACATCCTAGTGGTTCATAGGAACATTATTCTCAAATTTTGTTTCTTGTTTCTACTAATCATGATAGGTTCCGGAGATACAAGTTCTTGGACAACAGACACATCTTCACCATCATGAGAGTTGGGACAATACACACAAGCACATGGTCAGGTTATCCTTTTACCGTCATTGGAGGGTAGATTTAATCCTACTATTTATCTATCTTGGGAGCTTGAAGTAGAACAAGTTTTTAGTCACCATGAATTTTCTGAACTTGAGCGAGTGCGAGCAGCCACTAGAGCATTTACTGGTTTTGCTTCTGTTTGGTGGAGTGTGCATTGTAAGAAAAAGATTGATAACCAACCCACAACTTGGAAAGATTTGAAATATGTAATGAGACAACAATTTTTCCCTCCTTACTATCACCGTGAATTGCTTCGGAAATTTCAACAATTTAAACAAGGCAACAACACTGTTCATACTTACTACCAAGAGTTCAAATCTTATATGCATCGTTGTGACATAGAAGAATCTGAGGATGATACAATGAATAGATTTTTTGGTGGTTTGAACCATGATATTCAGACAAGATTTTAGTATATTCCTCGTTGCATTACTGGTATGTATGTTCGTGCTTGTACCTTTGAGAGACAGATACAGGAGGATGCATTGGATGACTACAACAACTACTATTCCAGTTCATGCTCACCACCGCCGGTTGGTTCCTCCATCGTTGCACCTACTAGAGCAGGCCCGCCCCAGATTGTGAGTGTGACATCATCTCAAGTGTATGGTACATTGTTATTGTCCATACCTACATCAGCTACATCTTTGCGACAAGGTAACAGTAAAAGTATTGATGATATCACTTCACATAAGAATGGTTCATGCCTAGTTAACTTGAATGCATCATGTGTTGAGTTACCTTTTGATTTGAGCACATCACCTATTTTAGATAATCTTGTTACTGTCATGAATGCGTCATGTGATCAAACAACTGAAATACCAACAATTTTGAGTGCACCCATTGACTTAACTATTGATGCAAAATAACCAATATTTAATCATTTTGATATGACCTCTAATCTTGTTGATGATTCTATGTCCAATGACTTATTGCATGTTTGATTATTTAAGGATGTTGTAGCATGTAATTTTGATGCAACTAAGGTTTATTCATCGATGTTGAGATGGTTCAATGATGAACATTGTCAATCTTTTGAAATGAATAAGAGCTTCACTTATATGTGCTAACTGAGTTGCAATATTTTCATGCCTTCTACTTCTTGTGATAATTTTTTGGCTTTAGATTTTTTGAACTATGAAAGTTACCCATGTATACATGTGTCATATGTGCAAAAATCAAGGGAAGTAAAAATGGATGACATATACATATACAACATGTACACCTTGTCTCTTTTGTTAGCCACATTTCAGATTAAGCAACGCCTAGGACGACTTTGTTTTCAAGAAGGGGAGGTTGATGAGGACATAACTACCTTGGATACGACGAAAAATATTGCATACATGCATATTTGTCAGGTGATTTCTAGTGCAAACTATTCAATAATCTATTTATGTTATCCGGAACAAAAATACTTCATACACTTTTGTGCTTTATCTAATTGCAGGTGTATGGGACATTTGTACAATCTATATATGAAGATAAGGGAAAAGGAGAAGTTTAGGTTCTGTTCAAAAAGTTCTCTCACGTCACTTTTGGGCCAAGAGAAGATAGAGTCCAAGTCTCTCACGTTCTGGATTCAGATTCGGACTGCACAGACTTACCTGACTCAAAACGCCAAGAACTTTTTCATACGGACTCTGAATTGGGTGATTCTTTTTTTGTTGGAAAGTAGATTTCATGCTTTTTTCCAACCCAATTGGATTCACCTTCAAATTCGTCCGGAGCGTTGATATATCGACGAAACAATCTGACGCTGCAGCAGAATCCCAGTCAAACAACAAGTCCAAAGGTGTTGCATCACCTCCATTTGGGCCCATGAGCCTTGTACGACCTAGAGTTAGTTTTAGGCTGCCTTGGGACGTCCTTCCACCTCCTTGGCCGCCACCCCTTGCTCCTATATAAGTAGATCCATCTAGTATCTTTTTCCTTGGGATTTGTTTAGTTAAAAGTTAGCCATTGCAACTTCGTGTACTTCGTTTGTGTCCAACGACCAGACCAAGACCGCTTTCAGATCCCCACCTTTATCAATACTTCATCTATATTCACAATATTCAGATTGCATTATCATATTGTTGCTTGTTCTTCGATTGCTTGCAGGAATAGACCTTCGTGGTCAGGCTGACCATGCTTCCGGCATCGTCAGTAACCTCAGGAGACTAGTTTAGCGATTGCTAAGGCGCAACGTCGTGCACGTTTGTAGTCGGATCATCAAAGTTGTCTCCACCAAATCAATAGTTATCATCTCATCGAAAGATCGGGACACCCTCGCCTCTATCACCTATGGATATATACATACACATGTCGTTCTTACTTTTATTCCTAGTTGATCTTATTATTTCAAGATACCCGAAATTCTCTCTATGCTTCCGAGAATTCTTTGTGCCTACTGCCTTGCAATTCTTTACCACATGAATAGCCCTACGTATAATTTCTCGCACTTACCGAGTATCCGTTGATCCCTAGTTGATTCATGTATTTCACAAAAGTCTTTGAAATACCATTTGGTCTTTGAAAAATCCTTAACAGCTTATAACTCTTGAACTTCTTGCTTGCTTGCATTATGATTAATCCCATAAGTCTGGTAATCTTATTAGCATCCTTTGTCATTACCATTTTGGGTCCGTTGATTCAATATGTTGCGAATCCTCGCAATCCTCAATAAAATCCTAGAATTCAACCTTCTGGTTCGGATGTCATTTTAAAAAACATGAGCTGGTTCTTGACCAATCAAATTGTCGTTCATTGTATTTATACCCCTAAGTCTATTCAGCTTACCCATCCTTAATCAGAGTGTTTGCTTCTGATATCTTGATTTGGTAATCATAATTCTTTTGCATTTGAGCTTTGAATTAGTCAGTTGTTTCTATAATTTGATCTCCTAGCATTCTTTCTTCCCCTGGTTGAGTACCGATGTTCACATCAGAGCCCTTGAGGACCACCAGATCCTTTGTTGGATTTTATCCGACATCATCCTTCATATTTAGTCATTTTGGAAGTTCTTTCACTGATACATAATGCCATTGGTAAATCCTATTCTCTGATTTGGCCAACCATGCTCTGCCTTCGAGCTGGTGATATTTACTCTTGAAGCTTGTGGTATATGTTTCTAAGATATCCTGATGGGTTGAACCTTATGCCTTCCTTAATCTGTGTGAACCCGAAAACTTTTCACGGGTTATACTCCTCTCGTAATTCACCCGACAGGTTTTCACACTGAAATCATTTTTATTAGAGCAGTGAATGAAAGGTTAGACATTGAAGAAGTGGGAGTCGACCTTGAACTTTGTGTTCATGCCCATGGACCCAATGTGGAACTTATTGTGGAAGCTTCTTGTAATAATAATGACCCCCTTGTTATAAGCTAATCTTGTATCTATGTTGGCCCTTTTCAACCGTGGTTCCGACCATGATTGATCATCTTTGATCCTTTTCTCGCACAAGTTGAAGCACTTGACTTCCACAGATCAATTCACTAGTCCAATTTCTATTATGCATTACCTTCGAGTATTACCCTCTAGTATCTCAAAATATCACAGACCCATGTTGCATATTATAAGTCTTCATCAAGAATTATTTCTTACCGATTCCAATTTTCCTGGGCTCTGAGTTGTTAAACACTCAAGTACCCTGATAACTAAATCGAGTCCGCACTATGGTTCAGCAACTCTTAGTGATCTTCTTTACTTACGATTTGGTACCCGATCACATCAATCCTAGCCTGCTTGGCTATATCATCATCATGATGATTTTAACTGTGCTACCTAGTCCTTCTTCCCAGAGCACAATTTTGACGATGAGCTAACTTACGTTGATCTTCCTCATCATATCATTTTGCCTTGAACAACAAGCTTGATTTCGAGTTTGTGTTGTACCCTTGGTTCCAATAACCTTTCGCTTCATCATTCCTGTGACTTGATGTCATCGCCGATCGATTACGTCTTCATGGAATCTCTCAACAAATGTGTCGTGATCATCATCAGCATTCTGAGATCTTCAAGGATATCAATTGAATTCATGATGAGAAATATCATCCTTGCCCTCGATGATTTGTATTATCATCGACCACTTTATTGCCTTCCCACCAACACAAACTTGTTCGTGTTTTGTGTTATACCTTGAGTTCCTTGCTATCCAGCAAGTGTTCTTCTTTACCTTAGAAAATTACCATCTCTTATGTCATTAATGTTGTGAGAATTTCACCACCTCTTAAGAATTCTTGATACAGTGATGCTTCTCGCCATCACCATTCTCTTCTTGGTCCCCGTGTTGAGTGAACTATGTTGTGCAAATTTATTATCTCTAGCAACCCTATTACTTCAGAGTTAATGGACAATAATTCCAATTTGGTGTGTTGGTTGCTCAATCGCCATTCCGACGTTGGTCGTGCAACCCAGCCCATATTTCGGGTGCACCTTTCAACCAATGTTTAATTGTGTTTGTTTTCCTCGAGCATACATCATTATATCATTTGATCTGACAAATGTTATCTCCTGGTTCACATAATCATGGAAATCCATCTTTTTTAATTCATGATGAATTATCGCTGAGGCCATCAGCCACATCCTCATCTTCTCCTTGGTTAATGCCGAACTCTTGTTTCGGAACTTGCTTCCATAGTTCATTTCCCGAGAATCTTACAATGTCATCTCGTCAATTTGTGTCCCACCTTTTTTTCTTCTCAGACATCCTGAGTCTGAGGTATCCTGACACCTATCAGATCTGAATCTCGATCAGATATGATGGTTCAAACATATTTCCAGGAGTTATAAATGTTGGTCTTTATATGGCCCGGTAAGGTGATGTCATGCCTAGCACACCTGGCCGGATGACCTATTGTTATAGTATCCTCTTTAGCAAGGTTAGGCATTCTTTCATGAGGAAATTGTAAGACTTATTCTATGAGTTGTTCCTGATGGATCCTTTGTGTATCCAAAGTCGATCTTACCTGATAACCATGTCAATGCTATCTCGAAGCATGTCTGTGGTACTCCTATCATCAATAAGAACATTTGAAGCACAATGCTAAATTTTCTTTATCAATTATCCACACACTGTTGTATGGGTTAAGTCATGAAATTTCTCTCCCCTCACCTAAAGGGTTGTCTACATTATATCCTGTCATGGCTATCATGCTCAGCTTGTCCTTGGGAAGGATATACCCCTAAAATATGTGTTTAAACACATTTTCCTTTCCATTGTTCTATTTAATCTGATAATCATATTTTCTTTACATTGTTTGGTTTAACCTTTCTTGTGATCTATATGATCTAAGCAGTTATATTCGTCTGCTGATGCAAGCACCTCGGTATATAATTCTGTCAGCAAGACCCTGTTACTATTGTTGATGACATTCCGGTAGCCACCGATGGACGAGAACTTTGCCTAATGGTCCGCCTCGTTCAATGAGTAGGAAAATGGTTCTCCTCGCCCCTCGCCCTTGGTACCGATGTTGTTGCCGACATAACTGACAGTCTATTCTCCGACATGCCTTGCTATCTTGGTCGTGCAAGATGACCTCGCCCTTCCTGTTTTTTAACCCACATGGTAGGCCCATAACCCACAGTTCCACAGGATGGAAACCTGACTCTCCTGTACACCCCTGTTGCCAAAGTTATTCCTCAAATTTGACTCCGTATGTAGTTCACAGGTCACCTTCCTAGAGATGATCTATTCTAGTATCAGAAACAATACCTATTCCTGCTGCTCCGAACCCCTTTCATGCCCTGTTTCAAACATCGAACGATTGTCTAACCACTTGAAACTTCTTATTGTACCTTCTTGCTTGGCTCTCGATGCGTTTCATTTGACCAACTCGAGAGATACTCATGTGATCATTCATGGGATAACCCCCGATGATTACCCCTTATAGCCTTCTATCGTTGTTGAGCTGCCCCCTGTCCTATTCCTAAGTACGATGGAGTTCCGGAAGAAAGGATGTCGACATCATCATGATGACCTGAAGCAGACAAATGAAGATATCAACGAAAGTGTCCAACTCTTCGAGAAAAGCAACCAGGATCGAGAAGACTCGTTAGAATTTCATAATTGATTCTTTCCCATTAACTCCACCTCTTAAATCTCGGGACGAGATTTCCTGTAGTGGAGGAGATTTGTAACACCCCGAGAATCATGCTATGGTGACCTCACACTAATGGTGCCATGTCGTCAAGTTTAACTAAGCCAAATTACCACTTGAGGAAATCAAAGTCAAAATCAAATTTAAATTGCAAGTCAAAATAATATTTTCTTCAAACGGTAAAACTAAAATGTTTGCATTATTCTAAAAATTCCCCCGGTCATTTTTCATGTTGAACCAACGTCATTTGACTCACCTCGTTTCCTAGAAAAATGTAAAGTGATCCAAAAACAATATAAATAACCATTTCAAAGTAAACAAATATTTATGCTTTTCCAATTGACTTGAAACTTTCTGGGCCTCTCCAAAATAATGACAACTATTTACGTGACAACTTTCATGTTGAACAAAATTCATTTGGTGCTAGAAATAAATGCAAAATTGAGCAAAAATGCAAAGCAGGAAAGAAGAAAATAGCATGGATCTACTATGATCTTGGGTCGTGGTGCTATAGTAGTATGGGCCAGCCCATCAACAGATTTTCCCTGACCTCACCTACAGTGGATGTTGTAGCATGTGTGTGGCGTGCATCCACGCCCGCCATGGCCTCTGTTGCGGCCGTGTTGATCATCTAGCGACTCCCCTGGAAGGATAAGGCTAGCCCTGACCTAGTAGACGGAAACCCTAGCCCCACATCCCTCTGCCTCTCTCTCTTCGTTTTGGAAGCTCGTCCGAGAGCTACTCGCCATGGTCGTCGTTGTCATCGCGGCCACCGACTTCCTCGACGAATGAAAAGATGTCCAGGAGCTGCGCCATGGACCTCTCCTTCGACTAGTGCTCCCGGTTTAAGCGGGGAAGCACTGCATCGTCGGGATCGACGCTTCTTCTTCGCCTACGGCCGCTGCTACTCCGCGCCCGATCTACCTCACCGAAACTCCTCCACCATGCCGGTCGCGTCCTCTGCCTCCCCTTGTGAGCGCCACTTCCATTCCCCTCGTTTCCCATCTGTTTCGTCGTCGTTCCGCCGTAGCCGACGGTCGCCGTGGCCGCACGCTTGCCGCGTCCGCGCGTGCGCGTGGCCCTACTCCCGCGCGCGCCCGTCCATGCCCGCGTTTGCTGCCGCTGCCTTGCTGCCCGCCTGCTGCTGCAGCCACGTGCGCCCCTTCTGCTCCTGCCGCTACTCTGCTCCCTTCTTAGTTGCTGCTGCTTATTGCTGCGCTTGGTGCTGCCACTGTTGTCCGCGGCTACCACTGCTGCTCCGGCGCTAGCCACGGCTGGATGAGAGTGCGTGTGTGTGTGTGTTGTGAGCGTGCAACGTGTGTGTGTGTTCAGTATGTGTGCGCCTGAGTGTGTGTGCAGTGTGTGTGAGTGAGTGTGTAGCAGGCCCTTGCTTAGATTAGTACAACTAGGTGTAGCTAGTATTAATTAGTGCTAAATTAGTCTAGTAGTAGATGACATGTAGGCCCACTTTAAACTAGTTAGGTTTATTTATTTGTTTAGGTAATTAGCCTATGACACGTGGGCCACACCTGCCCTTTTGACTAGTCAAATTGACCTGGTCAATTTAGATTAAACTAAATATAATAATTACAGAAAATGAATAAAAAATTGAAAATTAATATAAAATAAACTGTTTGTCAGATGAAAATACTTTGTACATAAAAGTTGCTCAGAACGACGAGACGAATCCGAATACGTAGTCCGTTCGTCTGCAACACATCTCTGCCATAGCAAACATGCAACCTTCCCCCTTCGGTTCGATTGTCCAAAAATATCAAACACCGGGAATACTTTCCTGGATGTTTTTCCCCTTCGCCAATATCACCTATCCTTGCGTTAGATCATCCCTAGCACCGTGTATTGCCTTGTTATATTTTGTGATGCTTTGTTTGCTCCGTGTTTATTGTTTCTTCCCCCTCTTCTTCTTCGGTAGACCTCGAGACCGGCGCTGATGCCACTGAGTACGACTACATCACCGACGACCCCTCCTTCTTGCCAGAGCAACCAGGCAAGCCCCCCTCCCCCCGATCAACCCGATATCACCTATTCCCTCTCTCTACTACTTGCATTATAGTAGTGTAGCATGTTACTGCTTTCGGTTAATCCTATTATGATGCATAGCCTGTCTTTGCTACTACTGTTGTTACCTTTACCTGCAATCCTAAATGCTTAGTATAGGATGCTGGTTTATCATCAGTGGCCCTACATTCTTGTCCGTCTGCCATGCTATACTATCGCGTCGTGATCACTCGGGAGTTGATCATGGGTATATACTTATATACATCATATATGATACATGTGGTGACTAAAGTCGGGTCGGCTCGTAGAGTACCCGCGAGTGATTCATGGATTGGGGGCTAAAAGGATTTTTGTCCCGATGGCCCCCTGGGTGGATCTTTGTGGCAGAGCGACAGGGCGGGTTGAGACCACCTAGGTGAGAGGTGGGCCTAGCCCTGGTCGGCGTCCGCGGTTACTTCAAAATAACACGCTTAACGTGATCTTGGTATTTGATCTGAGTCTGGCCACTAGCCTATACGCACTAACCAACTACGCGGGAATAGTTATGGGCACTCAACGTCGTGGTATCAGTCGAAGCCTCCTAGACGTCAGCGACCGAGCGGCGCGCGCCGGGTTGGACCGTGTGACGCAACTTCCTTTATAATGGAGGTTGCTAGGTCTCCTCACCGGCCGCGTACGCATCGTGTAGGTGTGCAATGGGCGATGGGCCCAGACCCCTACGTGCATAGGATTTAGACCAGCGTGCTGACCTCTTTGTTAGGCCAAGGTGGGGCTACGACGTGTTGATCTTCCGAGGCCGGGCATGACCCAGGAAAGTGTGTCTGGCCAGAGAGATCGAGCGTGTTGGGTAATGTGGTGCACCCCCGCGGGGAAGTTTATCTATTCGAATACCCGTGTCCCTTGGAAAAAGGACGACCCAGAGTTGTGCCTTGACCTTATGACAACTAGAACCGGATACTTAATAAAATACACCCTTTCAACTGCCAGATACAACCCGGTGATCGCTCTCTCACATGGCGACGAGGAGAGGATCGTCGGGTAGGATTATGCTATGCGATGATAGTTAGTTAACTTACCATCTACTCTTTTCTACTACTTCAAGATGGAGGCTGCCAGAAGCGTAATCTTCGATAGGACTAGCTATCCCCCTTTTATTCTGGCATTCTGCAGTTCAGTACACATATACTACCCCTTTCATTGATACCAATGCATATGTTGTGTAGTTCCTTGCTTGCAGTACTTTGGATGAGTACTCACGGTTGCTTTACTTCCCCCTTTTCCCCCTCTCTATACCTGGTTGTTGCAACCAGATGTTGGAGCCCAGGAGCCAGACTCAACCGTCGACGACGACTCATACTACACTGGAGGTGCGTACTACTACGTGCAGGCCGCCGCCGACGACCAGGAGTAGTTTAGGAGGATCCCAGGCAGGAGGCCTGCGTCTCTTTCGATTTGTATCCCAGTTTGTGCTAGCCATCTTATGGCAACTTGTTTAACTTATGTCTGTACTCAGATATTGTTTCTTCCGCTGACTCGTCTATAATCGAGCTCTTGTATTCGAGCCCTCAAGGCCCCTGGCTTGTAATATGATCCTTGTATGACTTATTTTATTTTTAGAATTGTGTTGTGATATCTTCTCGTGAGTCCCTGATCTTGATCGTACGCGTTTGCGTGTATGATTAGTATACGATTGAATCGGGGGCGTCACAGATGAATCCTCAATGGAGCGTTAGGTTGCGGATATAGCCCCCTTCTACTCTTTTTTATTTTAGATTTAGAAATTGAGGCAAAAGTTTTTTCTTATCTTATTTATAAATTAAGAAGCGCACATTATTTTGAGGCCCAACACCTCGACAAAAAAATACAAGGCTTACTCTCGCGACATCAATACACTCAAATGCCTGGCCTCCATGATGTCCTAATTCTTGGCTTCACTCTTGATGATCGCCACCACCATCATAGCCTGGCCCAAATGTTTCTCTACTTCCAAATCTCCCAGTCGACAAGCATGAGGATCCAAAGAACCGCCTTGCCCCTATGACCTTGCCCAAGAATGTTAATGGATCCAACTTAAGGCATATGTGTTTTTCCGAAAGATCCAACTTGAGCATATGAATGGAAAGGGCAAGAAAATTTAGAAAAAATTGATGCAAATTTGGCCCCAAAAACTAGAATGGCCCATTTTGCAAGTTTTCGGTCCGTCCTTGTCATGTTCTACAATTTTTGTCATGCTCTGGCATTGCATGGGAAACTTTTATCCAAGCATACACATAAGGGTTTACATACTAATTTTCACTGGAAAATAATTACACCCCATTGAACGCTAATGATAAACTGATAGCCTGGAATCTACATCATTTGTGCAATAACTCATACATCACTACAAAATTTGGCATTTCACATTTTATTTTATTTTGGTTTTGTGTACATTTCGTATGCAGAGAACATAGGACCAGTAAAACTCCGTTTTCCCCCAAAACTAATTATGTGAATATCCTCTGTTACTAGATAATATCTACATGATTAAACCTGGAACAGAGTTTATACGAACGTTCATCCAAACAACATGATAAAATAAAGGTGTTGTTAGAAGGGAGAGAGAGAGAGATTGGTGGAATAGTTTTTTATTTTATTGCTTGAGCCTCATGGGCATATATATATAAATATGAGTACATGACCATCTTGGAGTACAAGACATGGTAGAATAATATCATACATTATCCTATCTTTTCTAACAATCAATATACTCAACATCCTCCTGCAGTCACAATGGTAGTGACGCAGACGGTGAGACTGAAGAAGAATCCGAAGGGAAGCTGACGGACAGCCCCACAGTCGTAATGGTCGATGCATCGCAGAAGTCATGGTTGGAGTGGAAACCGACGAGGTTGCTCAAGGAAGGCGGTAGCTTTTTGTGTCGATGTAGCCGAGAGCGTAGGGTGGTGTAGCCGTTGTTGAGGTAGCCGTGCGAGGGACACCATGGTCGATGTTGAATCGGGGTGGCCGATGTCGAGGTAGTCGTCGTGGACCGGGAAGAAGAGCGGCGGCGACCTGAGGAGGCGGCGGCGGCTAGCTCAGAAGCATGGCGACGGTGCTCGAAGTAGGCAAGGAAGAACCCGACAGCGTGACGAGCACCGGCGCAGACGATGGAGTTTCCGCGCCTAGGGAGGCAGCGCGACACATATCATGTAGAAGTCAACGCGCCGGGAAGGCGGAGTGGACCGCGCACCGCGACGCTACGCCCCAAAGAAGCGACGCAGCGGTAGTGCGTGGGGTAGGGCGATGGCGGAGAAGACCTCAGAGCGGTTGTAGGGACCGCGTGCCACGCTCGCTGCAGCCCAACGGGGCGATGCAGTGGCAGCGCGAGGGTCAGTGCAGCCTCGGGAACGGCCTAGAGCGGACGGCCCCGAGGCGGCGATTGACCACGGGCCGCGGCACTACGGCTCGAAGAGGCGACACAGCAGCAACACGCGGGTTGGTGCAACCACGGAAACGACCTCAGGGCGACGGCACTGATCGGTGCAGACACGAGGAGAACCATAGGACGACGGCGTTGCGGCCCAACGAGGCGACGCAGTGAAAGCTTGGGGCCAACGGAAGCAGGGCAACATTAAACTGCTCATGGCCATCGCCAACTGGATCATATTCAGATTTGACAAGGCGCGGGAGGCTAGGCTTCTGATAGAATCTGAGCTATGGTTAAGGCGCACGCTGAAACACTCTCTGCTGGGGCTGGCCTCCCTTGAGCGTACCATTGACAGGCGAAGATCCAGATTTCGGTGGTTGAAAGAGGGTGATGCCAACTCCAAATTCTTCCAGGTTGTAGCGAACGGAAGGCGTGCTAAAAACTTCATTACCCATATTAGGCACGGAGATGAGATCCTCACAAATCATGACAAGATGGAGGAGGTGTTCTCTGAAACCTACCAATCACTCATTAGGACTGCCCACGCCCGAAATCACACTCTTGATCCTCAGTTCTTGGGCGTGGAGTCGGTGGACCTTAGTGATTTGAAGGAGATCTTTACCGAGGAGGAGGTGTGGGCCGTCATCAAGGAGCTGCCTGCGGATCGTGCTCCGGGCCCGGATGGCTTTATAGGAGCATTCTATCACAAGGCCTGGAACATCATAAAAAAGGATATAATGGCCGCCCTTCTCAAAATCTTCGTTGGGGACGGCCGAGGTTTTGCCAAGCTGAATCGGGTGTTGATTGTGCTCATCCCCAAGAGGGCGGACGCAGACACGGTGGCTGACTTTCGCCCCATTAGCATGCCCCATAGCATTTCCAAGCTATTCGCCAACTTGCTTGCCACCAGATTATGACCGCGGATGCAAGATATCGTCACCTTCAATCAGTCTGCTTTCATCAAGGGACGAAGCTTGCACGACAACTTTCTACTCGTGCGGCAGGTGGCTAGGAAGACCTCGGCGAGAAAAAGAAAAGGCGTGTTCCTCAAGCTTGATATCTCCAGGGCCTTTGACTCTCTCTCATGGCCCTTTCTCTTCGAAGTCCTCAAGGCCAAAGGATTCGGTGATCATTGGATCTCCTGGATTATCATTCTACTGCAATCAGCTTCCACCAGAATTGTGATCAATGGTGACCAAGGTAGGCGCATCAACCATGCCCAAGGTCTGCGACAAGGAGACCCTGTCTCGCCTCTCCTGTTTGTGATTGCTATGGATATCCTCACAGCCATCTTCGCCAGAGCCCTTGAGGAAAGAATCATTACAAGCTACAGGGGCATCTCGGCACATCAGCGTCTTTCCATATACGCAGATGATGTAGCCCTCTTCACACACCCCCTCAGGCAAGATCTCGAGTTCATCAGATGTGGGCTACAGATTTTTGGCGAGGCTTCGGGCCTCAAGGTCAACTACAGGAAATCTACTGCCACGCTCATTCATGGCGATCAGGAGGACAAGGAGAGAATCCTGGCAACCCTCCAGTGTCTGCTGACCAACTTCCCGTGCTGATACCTCGGGCTCCAACTCGCGATCAAGCAGCTCACCAAGGCTGATTGGCAACCCTTGCTCGATCTCATGAGAAAATTCCTCCCTGCATGGCAGCGTGGCCTAATGCAGCGTTCTGGGCGCCTGATTCTTGTGAACTCTGTCATAGCGGCGAGGCCGATCCACCAGCTGCTCATCCTCGAAGCCCCGGCTTGGGTGCTGGAAGACATTAATAGTTGGATGCGGGCCTTCTTTTGGGCTGGCAAAGATAAAGTCAATGGTGGCCAATGCTTGGTGGCATGGAACTCTATATGTCGTCCCTTGAAGTTTGGTGGGCTGGGAGTCAAGG
This sequence comes from Triticum dicoccoides, assembly GCF_002162155.2. Lineage (NCBI taxonomy): Eukaryota > Viridiplantae > Streptophyta > Magnoliopsida > Poales > Poaceae > Triticum > Triticum dicoccoides. Next base: position 232,669,341 of record NC_041380.1, on the reverse strand, counting down.
ATTTGCACCGGCAAGGGCTTGCCCTTAGGGTTCGGTGGGAGTGGCTCCGACGCACAGATCCGAACAGGCCATGGCAAGGGCTCTCTCTTTTTGTGGATGATGATGCTAGAGCAATTTTCGATAGCTTGGTGCATATCTCTGTTGGGAGAGGAGATAAAGTACTTTTCTGGAGAGATTGATGGATCCATGGCTTTGCGGTCAAGGACATTGCACCCATGGTTCATGCCCTAATCGACACTCGGACGATAAATCAGAGAACTGTGCAGCAGGCCACTGTGGATGAGAGATGGGTTTTGGACATCCCGGGCAGCAACTCCTTCCAAGTGCTTCTACAAGTCATGCATCTATGGCTGGCCATCTCCACGGTGCAGCGAGACCTCGACGTGGAGGACGTGTTTTCTTGGCCCTGTGCTGCCTCACAAGCTTATTCAGCACAGTCCACCTATGCCACTCTTTGCCACGGCTTGGTCTCTTTCCCCTAGGCCAAAGCCATTTGGAGGAGTTGGGCTCCACTCAAGTGCAAAATTTTCTCTTGGTTGGCCACGCAAAAGAGAATCTGGACTTCGGATCGTCGTGCCAGGCATGGCCTTCAGGACGAACCTTCTGCATGCTACACATGTCTCCAGGAGGTGGATAATGTTGATCATATCCTTTCACAATGTGTCTATGCCCGTGAGACCTGGCATCGCTGCTTTGATGTTCTGAACCTGCCTACCGCGGTCACGACACCCCAAGATTGCTTTCTGGAATGGTGGATGGCGCAGATACATGCCTTCCAAAAGGAGGAGAGGCGTGGGTTTGACACTTTGGTTATCTTTGCCACGTGGTCCATGTGGAAGCAGCGGAACGCTCGTGTCTTCAATCGAAGAGAACAACAGTTAGATGCGCAGGCCCTGACGAGTAGCATTCTTGAGGAGATTAAGGAATGGAAACTTGCTAGAGGCGGAGTAGGTGGTTTACAAAGATTCGTGAGAGTGTAGCTTATTCTCATGTAATGGTGTGGGTGGGCTAATGGTGGTGTCCGCACTACTATCGGCCTCTTCTAATCAAATTTTCTCCCTTCTATAAAAATATGGTACGCAATTTGCGTACTCTCGAAAAAAACAAGGCAGCGCAGGACTGCACAAGCGACTGCCATACCAGCATACAAGACGCACCATGCATGAAGCAGAGGCGTCATCTAGAAACTAAGATCTTGTCGGGGTTGATGAAGATGGTGACCGAAGTAGACACACGTCTTAGATGACAAAAGATGATGGGCGACGCAAACCGATCTATAGATCAGAAAAAAAAGATCACCGATCAATCAATCGGCGAGAAAGAAAAACACAAATCAACAGATCGAAAAAAAGACTCTATAGGGCAGCCGGTCAGCACGATCGGTGGACGAACTCTAGGTATGGGCTGCACGGCCCCCGGTGGCGGTCATGAAGGCCGGCCACCCCGGAGGCAGCGCGCAGAGCGGAAGCGGCGGGCAACGGCTATGGTTGGATCGGTTAGGCTGATACCATGTTAGAAGGGAGAGAGAGATATTGGTGGAATAGTTTTTATTTTATTGCTCGAGCCTCGAGGTCATATATATAAGAGTACACAATCATCTTGGAGTACAAGGCATGGTAGAATAATATCCCTACGCTATCATATCTTTCCTAACAATCAATATACTCAACGTGTGTAATAGGTCTTTACCTTTTCTTTTAATGTCCCTTGACAGCTACGGTAAACTCTCCCTTCAGACCTTGCTGTCGAGCCTGAGGATCCACCTCCCCTCTGTCTTCCGCTCCAACGGTCGGTGGCAGGAAGGAAAATCCCGGTGTCTCCGCTCCGGCTAATAGTTTAGTTTAAGGTTTTTTAGTTCTTACTGGTGCCGAGCTTCTTCTTCGAGTTTGTCTTTTGGACTCCGATCATCTTCAAGTTCATCCATCTGGATGTAGTCGATGGAGCTCAGGCATAGACTACCATCGTCTCTTTGGGCTATGGGGTTAGGGTTTCTCGTGTGACGAGATTTGGTGTGCCACGTGCTTCAGAACTATTCACGGGTTCAAGGTCGAAGACTCCGGGTCCAGGGGGTTTGTCCTTCGAGGCACTTGCACTAAGACTTTTCGATTGTCACCGAAAAGATCAAGCCAACTCTGGTAGGGAAGCGATGATTGTGACGCATCAGCACCTCGTTCTAGCGATGTAGTGGTCAGTTGGTGGTCTCAGAATCTTGATGTAGAAGTAATTTTGTTATATGTTTGAGGTGTTTTGTAGTTTCAATGAAATTTGATAGTAGATCTGGATTCTTTTTGTAAATAAAACATGACTAAACATGGAAGCAACTAAGAATCGCCACAAATTAACCATGGTTTTGGCAAAGGTCGGATGGCATTTCGTGGAAGAAGCGGGGGTGCAGCCGTAATGGCCGTCGTGTCTCTCTCAGCGCAATCTGTAAATGTACGCACACATATGAGCATGACGGTGCCCCATTGTCAGGACCCCGATCTCAAGTCACTCCGATCTAGCATGTAACACATCATATCACTTTGCGGCCTCACACACGGTATTCTCACGGGTTTCACCTTACCTGGCACGAGACCGTTTGCGCCTTTTGGCTCACGTATATGATAGTGTCGCTAGTATCCATATGACAAAGAACCCGGGCCGACATGACTAGTCGTAAACCCAAAGTGGCACTAACTTACAAGGATAGGCATACATTGATGCGGAGCATCCTATGGACATCACCATGTCAAGAGTCCATTTGGCAAGTGACACGTGCCACATCTACTTCGTACATACAAAGGTGAATCATCTCCTTTACACGTGTCCACTTGTACCTCTCGAGGATGGTATACTACTTGACCCCTCTCTCGTATGCATACATAGGTGTGAGCGGAGCTACACATTCATCGAGGAGGAGTCCAAGAAGAAGAGAACATCTACACCATCCAAGAGGGAAGCTTGGAAGCAGAGAAGGAAGCGCCAAGAAGAAGGCAGCAGCTCCCAGGCAACCCCGTGCGCACGGGCCCCTCCGACCCTGTGCCCACGGCCCTCCCAGGCTGGCGGTCCTGAAGCCCCCGTGCGCACGGGCGTGTACCGTGCCCACAGGACCCCCGTGTCCATGGGCCCAACGGACCCCGTGCGCACGGGCCCTTGCGTCAGGTCTTTGGATACCCCGTGCACACGGGCTCCACTTACCCCATGCACACGGGGCCCCTTGTGTGTTGCTGCGGGCTTTGCCCATGTAATCCCCATTTCGCCCCTACTTACCCCTTCATCCCTTGGACCTATATATACTCCTTCATCTCCTCCATTTAGACTTAGTTAAGAATAGATCTAAACACTAGAGCTTAGCTCATGTATCTCCCCTTGTGGGATTCCTCTTGAGAGAGAGACACTCCATTGGAGTTCAAGGCCTCCATTGGAGAAGATCCCTAGTGGATGAAGACCCCTCTTGAGGGAAGGATCTATCTAGATCATCAAGCCCTCATCTCCTTCATAGGATTTGGGATGAACTCTACCATGTATCTTATTTCCCTTTGATTGTTCATGTACCTTGTGGATCTTGTGTGTTTGATTGTCTAGTGGATGTGTGATTGGACTTGTTCTTGAGTGTTCCTCTTGTTTTTCCCTCTTGTGTTCATCTTGTTCTTGGGGATTCCCCCTCCAATTTGTGAAAGATCTCCACTTAGGGTTCCACCCTACACCATTTTGGTATCATGAGCCATGGTTTCTCACGAAATTGGAGCCCCCCTCTTTGTTTTCTAGCCTAGTTTTGTTGATTTCGTCCTAAATTCGAAAATTCCCCACCAAAAATAGTCCCAATTTTTTTTGTGATTTGTTGGTTTTGATGATGTTTTGTTGGATTTGATCCATGGATTTGCTTGGTTTCAAGTGGATCTAGCTTTCCTCCACCTTCCCCTACCTTCCATCCTTCGATTTTGACCCCAATTTTGAGATTACCCACGGATCCGGAGCAGTTCGTCCGCTCACAGAGCACCCCGTGCACACGGGCCATCGGGACCCCGTGCACACGGGACCCCATGCACACGTGCCAGACAGACCCCGTGCGCACGACCCTTCCAGTGCACTTCGGCCGCTGTCCCTTCAACCTCCCACCCTCCCATACCACCCCCATACCCCCAGCTACACCAAAGCAACGAGATCCATCCATTTGGAGCCTAGATCGGGAAGAAAATCCGCCAAATCCGCGTGTCCCAGGTGACCCCGTGTCCTCGGTGTGTGTACCGTGCGCACGACACCCCGTGCCCTAGACCCCGTGCGCACGGCCCCCCCTACAACAGCCGCGTGCACTTCACCGTTTCGGCCATAACTCCCACATCCGGAGTCCGATTTTCGCGTTCTTTACCTCATTGAGTAGCTATTGACATCCCCCATCCACCTAGATAGGTTCCATCACCATTTGACTCCATCAAAATTTTCACATTTTGGCATCTTTGCATTGGCCTTCCACCATACCATCCGCAAAATCCACCATAGCCTTCCGCAACCTAACCCATTTTGCTCCATTTTGCATTTGTGGTTGTTTGAGTGGTGACTTGAGTCTCCTAAGGTGTTTCGGCTACTTAGGGATGGTTTCTTCTTCATCATCCATCACCACCACTTCCAAATTGCCATCTCTGCTACCACCATTTGACTTTTGCCCTTGAGATTTTGAGTTCGCGGTTTTTACCGTTTCCTAAGGTGTTTCGGCTACTTAGGGACGAGTCTCCATCATCTTGGTATCTACATCAAGAACACCACCACTCACCATCTTCAAGGACGGTAACCTCGACGACACCATTGTACATTCCCCTTGCACTTGCATTGATAACCCCTAGCCCCTTTTGCGTCACTTGCCTATCGAGACTAGCCATTTGAGTATTGCCGGCAACATTACTTGTGCACATTAGTGATCTACACCTTCCATTGCATACATACCATATCATATTGGTATCATCATATCATCTCTTCTGTCACAAGATTGTTCCCGCATATATACAATTGCTATCTTGGTTTGTGCATTTCACATAGTGGCCATAAAAAAAGAGAATAAGCTTTTAAGCAAAAGAAAAGAGAGCAAAGAGCTTGTAAGCAAGTGCCATAGCATCATACCACATTGCGCATAAGATTTTCATATCCGATCATCTTGGATCACCTTGAGAAGAACAATGGGAACATCATACACATAGCATAATTGGGATAGAAAGCTCATACATTTTGCATCTTATAGGTTGTGCACAAGTGTCGTATCCGCCTATTGAGCAATTGTGCTAGCGTCTCTCTTGAGTTGTGCAACATGAGCGTTTTCCGTGGATTCCACATTTTGTGCTCATTCCTTGGTTGCACGACCCCATTTATCTATCCGTGTGTGTGTTTCCGTGTGCCACATATTGCTATTTGTCTACTTGTTTCACTTGCGAATTTGTGAATCTTTTCCAACATTATTGACTCTTGCTAACATTTTGCATAAACATTTTGTGCCACTATCCTCACAGAGCTCCACCATAAGCTTTACTTGATAGGTGTGAGTGAACAAGTCCGGTACCAATTCCACTATTCTTTCATCTCACATTGAGTGATATGAGATACATCCTCAACTTTGGGAAAAGGTAGCTTGGTATTGTTTATCTCATTTCCTACTCACCTTTGCTTGAGTTTTGTGATGGATAGGCAAGGAATTTCACCTCTGGTCTACAACCACGACGACGAGTTCGATGCTATGAAGAACGTCATCGACGCCAAGATGGACAAGCAAATGGAGGAGCTCAAGGTCCTCATCAAGAACGGCAAGCGGTCTTCCTCATCTTCGAGAAGATGCTCAAGTGCAAAGACTTCCGTGCTACCATCTCCGGCAAGTACACACAAGCATCGACATCGACAAGACCATGAAGAGCAACCTACTGGACGAGAGTTGGCTTCTCTGCCACCCCTGTGCACACGGGACCCCGTGCACATGGCCTCCAGCACCCCCGTGCGCATGGGCCATACAGTACAGCAACATCGACTATAAGGCTACGGCTTCTTCAACACCTTTGGCATCTTCGCCAAGTGACTTCAAGGCATCTCCGCCTTCGGACGTATGGCATCTTCGCCTACTCCACGAGCTCAAGTCCACTACTCCCTCGAGCTACTACGACCTCGACACCAACCATGAGATTCCTTTATATGGGACTCTAGAACCCGAGGAGTATCTCGAGTGGGAGCGTTTGATGGACGACTACCTCAAGCTACATCAAGTCCCTCCCGAAGATCAAGTGAAGTGTGCCTCAAGAAACTTCCATGACTACGCGTCCACATGGTGGCTTCACACACCTTCGGAGAGCTACGACATGAGTTGGCCCAAGACGAAGAGAGTTTTGCGGCGAGAGTTCGTGCCTCCAACCTACACGGAACAACTTCTATGCCAATTGGAGAACACCATCCAAGGATCCAAGTCCATCGATGAGTACTTCAAGGAGATGAAGCATGCCTTGCGACGTGCCGGCGTGGACGACCCCATGTCAACGAAGTTCCACTTCATGATGGGATTGAACAACGACATCTCCAAGCCTATCTTCCTCGAGAACTACAAGTCCCTCGACGACAACTACATTGGTGCTCTCAAGGCGGAACAAGAACTCATGAAGGCCAAGGCTTCTCCACCCCAAGCACACTTCTTGAAGACCAAGCTCCAACACGACGAGCATCAGGCTAGTACCACCATGATGTCCAAGCCCGACGAGCTCCAAGACAATGCTCCCAAGTTCGACTTCACCGCCATCCCTCTTTGTGGCATTGATGACGCCGACTCTCCTTTGACTCTTTTTCAAGATGGTGCAGCGACAAGTAAGACTACGGAGACCTTTAAGGAAAATGCTTTGGAGGCGAGCGACAAGATGGCGAGCAAGGATGATGCTTCCATCTTAGGAGGCGAGAGTGATGATGTGCCATCTTCGGCCTTCATCCATGGCGACAGCGATGGGATGGTTGAGTATGTCACCTCGACCATGGTGACGCATGATGACTTGAGTAACTTCTGCCACCATATTGAGAGTGAGAGCGACTTCACCACTAGCCCCATATATGATGTGTTTCCACAATTCCCATGTGAGGAGAACCACAACCCCCACCTCTTGAGTGAGAAGAGTGACTCCACCACATGTGAGTTTGAGTGCACCTATTGTGAGGGAGTGAGTGAACCACCACATAGAGAGAGTGAGGTAGTTGATAGGGCATGTGAGGCCACTATGATTTCTAACGACTTGACCTCTACCTCTATTGTGTCTTCTCATTTGGTGCTAGGTCCCTTATATGACGACGCGCCGATTCTCGACGACTTCGTCCTACCTTTGGACAAGACGATGGCCATGGTGGAATGTGATGCACCCCCCACATGGTTCCATCAAGATGAAGATGACCACCATTTGGTCTTTCCCACCTCACCTACACCATATGAGTGGAATGAAAAAGGTAACATAGGTGAAGGTGATGCTCTAGTCCCACTAGTGGACATTCTTGATGTTGATTGCTTGCGTGATGTTGATCAACCTATTTCCATGCTTCATGCTAGTGTGACTTCCCCATGCCATGATTTACCCATTTATGATGAGTATGATGATTGCCATGTGGAGTCTATTAGTTGTGATGCCATGTTACATAGGATTTCTTGTGCTAATTCTCTCGGTCACATCATGTTTGCCAATCCGCTTGACTTGTCATATGCTATGCATGAGATCGACCACATGTCATATTTACAATATCTTCATAGTGACTATTCATATGCCATTCACATTAACCCAATTTGCACTTATGGCATAGATGACAAGCCATGGTTATTGGCATTTGTTTTTCTTGTGATGATATTGATATGCTCCCTTTGCATCATTTATCTCATTTGCCATGCCATGAACACCTAGCTTCGGATATGCATTGTTTTGGATGTTGTCCATTTTCTCCATATGACGTTTCCAACATTGCTCATGAGGAGACCCCCATAGTTTCCTCATACATGTTAGGACATTTTGATTCATCCCATCCATTGCATGATCCTTATACTTGTATGCTCAATTTGCATCCCCATCGTGCTATACACAATAACAATTCTTTCATGATGGATGACATGTTCTTATACCATGCATCAAATTTCTTTGAGCGATGCTTATCTTGTGCTAACTCTCACGTGCACATACACATCATGATGGATGATGTGTACATTTACCACGCACACAATTTCTTTCGTTTTTGTCTCCTTTGTGTAAGTACCCATGAATTCTTCTCAACCTCGCAATCCCATGAGTTGACAAAACGAGCTCTAGAGAGCAACGATGACTTGGGATCCCATGGATTGTCTTTCCCACCGCTCTCTTCGCACAAAAACTTCGCGCATTTCTTCTACATGGCCCTCCCTTGGCTATGGGTTATTATCCATTACCTATTCTATGCCCATCTTGCCATGTTCACTTTGCATGATATGTTCATTACTATGCCTTTACCATGCATTCATGACCCATGCTTTCCATTACACATGATGATTGATTCTCATACTTGTATGTGTATTTGCAAGCTTGGTGGAGATATTGCTTGTTATTGCCATGTTTGCTTTGTGCCCCATGCCTATGATTATACTATGATCTTGCTTTGTGTTCGTGCTTGCGATATGTCATGTGCATTGCCTATGCCTATTATTTGCTCACATGACATGATTGCCATGATTTCCTCTAGTATGTTGCATCTTCGCACTACTAGCTTGCACGACTTGTTTCCTATGATTGCTTGCCTTGTTGCATCACCGATGACTCATACTTGCTCAGTTCATGTGGTTGATGACAACCATCTACATGCCTATCACATGATTGTTATTGCTTCTTGTCATATCTCTCCATATGTTGCCTCTCTCATGCTAGATGATTTGCCATGTATTGAGTGCAATTATGCCTTTAGTCTTGATAATGAGTTTGCCCCCATAGCATTCTCACATATATTTGGAGATTTTGACATATTCCTTATGAAGCATGCTTGTCTTACCTCTTTGCACCATATACCTGGTGCCATGAATATTGCCATTGTTGCATCATATTCTTCACGCACTTGTGCTTCTAATGGTTATGTGCGAGAGAAGAGAACCATCATGATGGATGATGTGTTTATCTACCATGCGCATACGTTCTTTCTTTTGTTGTGTGCATGTGTAGGATACTTGGACTTCGTGTCAACTTCCACGTCACGTGAGTTGACAATCTGAGCTCTTGAGAGCGAACCACCTTCTACCACGACGATTCTACATCGCACTTGCTTGTACTTCGGCATTGTGAAGGACGCACAAGAATATGCTTTCAAGGTGATATCCTTCTCTTTTGCGAACCCCCAAACCATGAGCATGCCTATTATGGATCATACTACTTGTGTTGCTTGCCCCATGCGATTTATTTGTCATCTTGGACCCCTTGCTTGCGCACATGTTAGAGATCTTGCTTCCACTTGTCATTTTCACAATTCCATGCATCATGATACATATGCCTTGTGTGTTGCATCCAATTCTTGGATTACTTGCTCCTATCACATGTTTGGTTGCAACAATGTCATCACTTCACATATGCCATGTCCCATCGGTTGTTACATGCTTGCCTTGATTGCCTCACACATGATGAACACTTGCTCTTTCTATTGTGTTGAGTGCCACACTATATTCACTACACCCCATGCACATTATGCTTGGATTGTCTTGCACTTGACCCATGTGTTTAGACACTTCATTTTATTTGGTGTTGTGAATGCTTCCTATGCCTACCATAGACCTTTCATTGAGCAATTTATGAATTCTTGCTATGATCTTGAGGTTGATGCTTGTTCACTTGTCACACATATTAGCATCTTTACCTCCCATTTGCATACTTGTTTCCATGATGTCTTTGATTGTGCTCACCTTATATTCTTAAATGCCATGCCACACTTCTTTGTCAAACCATATGCTATGCTTGATGACAACACTTGTTGGGTGAATCACCTCTTGAATGCTTGGTTTTGCTCTTACGCCAACCACATTTGTTTTTCCAAGTGCTTGTTATCTTTGCTCCTTTTGAAGGAATTACAAGACAGTACGACATCGGAGAGTGCCCATTTGGAACTACAAGATGATGAATGCTTGGTGATCATCCACTACTACACGGCAACATCATCTCTTTCCCATGGTGATTTGGATTTCGATCCGAGGTCAGATCTTTCCCAAGGGGGAGGGGATGATGCGGAGCATCCTATGGACATCACCATGTCAAGAGTCCATTTGGCAAGTGACACGTGCCACATCTACTTCATACATACAAAGGTGAATCATCTCCTTTACATGTGTCCACTTGTACCTCTCGAGGATGGCATACTACTTGACCCCTCTCTCGCATGCATACATAGGTGTGAGCGGAGCTACACATTCATCGAGGAGGAGTCCAAGAAGAAGAAAACATCTACACCATCCAAGAGGGAAGCCTGGAAGCGGAGAAGGAAGCGCCAAGAAGAAGGCAGCAGCTCCCACGCAACCTCGTGCGCACGGGCCCCTCCGACCCCGTGCCCATGGGCCTCCCAGGCTAGCGGTCCTGAAGCCCCCATGCACACGGGCGTGTACCATGCCCACGGGACCCCCGTCTCCACGGGCCCAACGGACCGCGTGCGCACGGGCCCTTGCGTCGGGTCTCTGGATACCCCGTGCGCACGGGCTCCACTTACCCCGTGCACACGGGGCCCCCTATGTGTTGTTGCGAGCTTTGCCCATGTAATCCCCATTTCGCCCCTGCTTACCCCTTCATCCCTTGGACCTATATATACTCCTTCATCTCCTCCATTTAGGCTTAGCTAAGAATAGATCTAAACACTAGATCTTAGCTCATGTATCTCCCCTTGTGGGATTCCTCTTGAGAGAGAGAGACACTCCATTGGAGTTCAAGGCCTCCATTGGAGAAGATCCCTAGTGGATGAAGACCCCTCTTGAGGGAAGGATCTATCTAGATCATCAAGCCCTCATCTCCTTCATAGGATTTGGGATGAACTCTACCATGTATCTTATTTCCCTTTGATTGTTCATGTACCTTGTGGATCTTGTGTGTTTGATTGTCTAGTGGATGTGTGATTGGACTTGTTCTTGAGTGTTCCTCTTGTTTTCCCTCTTGTGTTCATCTTGTTCTTGGGGACTCCCCCTCCAATTCGTGAAAGATCTCCACTTAGGATTCCACCCTACACCATACATGACCCATCAACGAACGTGTCGGTCATCAGCGAGTGAATCCGGGCTGTAGCAGTTGGGCTAACAGGACTTCGGTAGACACCGCATGACATTTCCCCGAAGGGACAGACGCAGGAACAAAGAAGGACACATGCCGGCCAGCCTAAGTGTTTCCGAGCAGTAGCAAGCTACCATGGCTCAGTGGAAGCACCAGGAGGCATTTCCCGGTAAGAGAGGCTACCAAGGATAAACAACTAGGTTGTCGGATCCCACACATACCAAGCATTTCAATAACATACACACAATATGCTCGATATGTGCAAATACAACATGGCATCACAACATAACTCTACAACTCAAAGTATTTATTCATTAGGCTCCGAAGAGCCAGAATTACAAACATGGGTCTGATGACCCAGCATTCAAGTCATACAAGCAATAAGCACAAGCGAAAGCTTAACTTGTCTGAGTACACACAACTACAAATGAAAAGGCTGAGAAGCCTGACCATCTACAAGACCTTGCCGAAGGCACAAGATCGTAGCTGAGGTAACAAGCTGTAACGCCCCGAGACCGTTGCGCCAGGTGTCTTCGAGTTATTCGCTATTGTTGCCTTGTCATTTGTTTGCGTGTCATGCATTTCATATCATGTCATCATGTGCATCGCATTTGCATACGTGATCATCTCATGAATCCGAGCATTTTCTCCGTTGTCCGTTTCTCAATCCGACACTCCTATGTCCTCCGGCGTCCCCCTTTTGTCTCTTTTTGTGAGCGGGTGTTAAACTTTCTCCGAATGTACCGAGATTTGCCAAGAGGCCTTGGTATACCACCGGTAGACCTCCTGTCAAGTTTCGTGCCATTTGGAGTTTGTTTGATATTCCAACGGTTAACTGGGGAACCGTAAAGGCCTCGTGTGTGTTGCAGCCCAACATCCCTCCAAAGTGGCCCAAAACCCATCCAAACCCCCTCCATCCTCTCGGCCGTTTGATCACGATCGTGTGGTCGAAAACCGCACCTCATTTGGACTCTCCTAGCTACCTCTACCTATAAATATGTGCCTCCCCCCCGAAATTTCCGGTCTAAACCCTAGCCAATCTCCCCTCCACGCCGCCGGACGTGTCCGAGCGCCGGCGGACAAATCCTGCCGCCGCCTGCAGCCACTCACCGCGCGACACGTGGCGCTCCGCCGCCAGCCGCCGCCTCCTCGTCCCGCGGCCCACCGGGGCCCGGATCAGGCCCTCCCGGCC
>NC_041380.1:232648768-232656458 GCF_002162155.2 Triticum dicoccoides | reverse complement strand
CGCCTCCCGCCGGCCCCACCCGGCTCCGCCTCGAGCGCCGCCGTGTCCGCCCGTCGGCAGCCATGCTCCGGCCACCGCGCGCCCCGCCTCGGCCTCCTCCGACCGGAGCCGTCATCTCCGGCGAGCTCCCCGGCCGGATCCACCGCGGGGTGGATCAGATCCACCAACCCCGCGAACCAAATGCGCGCCCTCGTCCCCGGATCGCTCCATCCTGGATCCCCTCGTCCCGTTTCCCCGAGGTCCATTTTTTCACTAAGTCCCCAGATCTGCTACATTTTCATGTCATGTTCATCACATCATATTCCCTAGCATACTGCTCCGTTTTGCATGCATGATATATCGAAATGTTCATCATGATGTGCTCTTCATTTCATTACATTGCACCATGCTTGTTTGAGTCCATCTTGATGCCCTAAATGCTGTTGCAAGAGTGCTATAAAATGTTAGGTGCTAATTCTTATCAGTTTATGAGCATTTGTCATTTTTGCCATGATTATTGTGTGCTGCATATGAGCATGAGCTCTACATGTGTTTTGTTATATGCCATGCCATCTTTACAGGGGTGTATGCCATGTATTTTTGTGATCAATGTGGTGACTAGCACAAGCATGCAAAGTAGCTCTCGTGATATTGCTGATTTCAGGGACTTCGAATTTCACTAAGTCTTTGCTCTGCTGTTATTTGTATGCCATGTATTCATGTTGCTACAGAGTGATCCATACTTCTTTTGAGTATGTAAAGTAAGGATGATTTTGAGATATGGTTATGCTCTATCCATCCATGTCCATGTTTGCATCTATGGAGTGCCCTAGCATGACTCAATCTTGCTCTACCTTTGCTATAAAATGTTCCTAGCAGATTGTTTACGTGTTAATCAATTTTGCCAAGGTTGTTGTAGTTGATCCATGCATGCTATGAGATTGTTCTTGCCATGTTTAGCTTCTTGATCATGTCTTCTTGCTGGGTGTATGCTTAGTTTGTCATGCAATGCCTTGTGTTGAGTGCATCGAGCTCGCAAACATGCCTTCATAACTCTGTTTTTGCCATGTCCAGTTTTCTGCTAAGTCTGAATCTGTTAACGAAACTTGCTATGTTTACATGGGTGCCATGATGTTTTCTATGCCCTTTTGGCTTATGGTCAGTAAGGAACTTTTGTTATATGCTTTGAGTAGATTCATGCCATGCCTTGTATTGCTATGATCTAATCCTGTAGCATGTTGTTATCTTGCTCTAAACATTGCTTCCTCATGTTAATTCCTGACATGTTAGTATTTTCACTAAGTCTGTGATGTTGTTATCTTTTGCCCTTTTGCCATGCTTGTTTGAACCTGCTCTTTTGCGATTTAGCCGTAGCTCAGTGTTCATCTTTTGTCAAGCATCTTGAGTAGATCACTGCCATGTGATTTGTTGTTATGTTGGAGTGCAGTAGCTTAATTTCTTGTTGCATTCTAGTTGGCATCGTGCTGTTAATCGCAGAATTGTGCCATTATTGTTTTGCTTGCCATTTACAAACCGTGCATCCGATTCCAGTGATCTTTATATCGATTTCGACCGAAATCAACTCATCTTTCCAGAGGCGCACTTGGTTTGGCAAGTTGAGGCCGGGTTCAATATTTTCCTTCCGGAGCACGCATATGCATTGCATAGCACATCCCGCATATCATGCCATGTTTTGCATCATGTTGCTTGCGCATTGCACCGTGATTAATTGTTGGTCACTTGCTTGTTTTCTTGCTTTGGGTAGAGCTGGGAGATGATTACGTGATCGAGGAACCCGTTGAGTACGCTTACGAGGATCAAACTTTCGTCAACTCGGAGAACTTTGCAGGCAAGATGACCATACCCTCAAAATCACTTCTATCTTTGCTTGCTAGTTGCTCGCTCTTTTTGCTATGTCGCGATACCTACCACTTGTTATATCATGCCTCCCATATTGCCATGTCAAGCCTCTAACCCACCTTTCCTAGCAAACCGTTGTTTGGCTATGTTACCGCTTTGCTCAACCCCTCTTATAGTGTTGCTAGTTGCAGGTGAAGATGGAGTTTGTTCCATGTTGGAACATGATTATTGTTGGGATATCACAATATCTCTCATTTTTATTAATGCATCTATATACTTGGTAAAGGGTGGAAGGCTCGGCCTTATACCTGGTGTTTTGTTCCACTCTTGCCGCCCTAGTTTCCGTCATACCGGTGTTATGTTCCTTGATTGTGCGTTCCTTACCCGATTGGGTTATAACGGGAACCCCTTGACAGTTTGCCCTGAATAAAACTCCTCCAGCAAGGCCCAACCTTGGTTTTACCACTTGCCACCTAACCTTTTTCCCTTTGGTTCTGCAGACTCAAGGGTCATCTTTATTTTAACGCCCCCCCCCCTGGGGGGCTAGTGCTTCTCTAAGTGTTGGTCCAACCTGAGCGATGTCCGGCGCCCCCTGGGCAACCAAGGTCTATGCCAACCCGAGGTCTGGATCATCCGGTGTGCCCTGAGAATGAGATATGTGCAGCTCCTATCAGGATTTGTCGGCACATCCGGGTGGCTTTGCTGGTCTTGTTTTACCATTGTCGAAATGTCTTGTAATTGGGATTCCGAGTCTGATCGGGTCTTCCTGGGAGAAGGAATATCCTTCGTTGACCGTGAGAGCTTGTGATGGGCTAAGTTGGGACACCCCTGTAGGGTTTTGAACTTTCGAAAGCCGTGCCCGCGGTTATGGGCACATGTGAATTTGTTAATGTCCGGTTGTAGAGAACTTGACAGTTAACTTAATTAAAATACATCAACTGCGTGTGTAGCCGTGATGGTCTCTTTCCGGCGGTGTCCGGGAAGTGAACACGGTTTTTGGAGTTATGCTTGAACGTAAGTAGTTTTAGGATCACTTCTTGATCACTTCTAGTTCACGACCATGCTTTGCTTCTCTTCTCGCTCTCATTTGCGTAAGTTAGCCACCATATATGCTAGTGCTTGCTGCAGCTCTACCTCACTACCTTTTTCCTACCCATAAGCTTAAATAGTCTTGATCGCGAGGGTGTGAGATTGCTGAGTCCCCGTGACTCACAGATTACTTCAAACAGTTGCAAGTGCCGATGATAACCGTGCAGGCGACGCAACCGAGCTCAAGGAGGAGCTCGATGAAGATCGTGTTCGTTGTGTTGTTTCTTTTCCAGTTGATCAGTAGTGGAGCCCAGTCGGGGCGATCGGGGATCTAGCATTAGGGGTGGTCTTCTTTTATTTTGGTTCTGTAGTCGGACCGTGATTGTATTCTGGATGTTGTAATGCTATATTTATGTATTGTGTGAAGTGGCGATTGTAAGCCAACTTTTTATCCCTTTCTTATTCAGTACATGGGATGTGTAAAGATTACCCCTCTTGCGACATGCCTACAATGCGATTATGCCTCTAAGTCATGCTCTGACACGTGGGAGATATAGCTGCATCGTGGGTGTTACAAGTTGGTAATCAGAGCCTTCCCCGACTTAGGAGCCCCCTGCTTGATCGAATCACTGGCGTTGTTGAGTCTAGAAAAATGTTTTGAGTCTTATAGGTTTATATATATCAGAGAGTAGGATTCTTTTTACTCCTTGGTCCCTTCGTCGCTCAGGTCAGGCCTCCTGACGTAGAGTTTTGTCTCTTCTCTCCTCAAATTTCACTAAAAAAATAGGATCACGCGGGTATCTTGGAATTGTTCCGATGGTTTTGTGATGAGAACATTGTTCTTGGTGCCTCCTGACATTTAGGGCTTGTGGCAGTGTCCCGGGGAGTTGAGCTCCGAGGTGTTGTCGTCACAATTTTATCGTTGCAGTTCTGGAATACCTGAGTTTTCGCCGACATCGAAAATCTCTTTTATGCAGTTGTTGGTGAGATAACCTCGACGCCACCCAGTACTGGGGTGGGAGTTCAAGAGTATTGCCGTAACTCGTATAACGGATGCTTTTCGAAGGTTGAGGTAAATGATTTCTGAAGGTTTCTTGGTTATGTGTTGAAGGATGGATACAGCTGAATGTAGGATCTGTTAGTTTTGGGTGTGATATTATGCTTCCCATGTATCCCCAACACCTGATTGCATAACCAGAAAGTTTTGGGAGTTTATAAGTGGGAATTCAAGTAGCTCCTAGGATATCTTTCCGACAGATGCATGATATGAGATTGGGGTTCGACGTCTAGTGGTCCGCCTATCCACAGTTGGTTTTACAGTGGTCTCGTTGTGTCTTAAAGAGTCCTTGGCTATGATGACTCGGGGACGCTTCGTATGTCATGTGCACTGCCTGGTACATGATGGTGTTGTACGATCGAGCCCGTGTGGGCCCCACCACGAAAACTTCGAATGAAATCTCTATCATATGTTTGTTCCGGCTTATTCTGCAAGCCAATCCTTTGTTTTGTTTTCAGTTGTGGTATTCGAATTGCTTCAAAGTCAAGTGTTGATTCCATACCTTTCCTAAGTGGTGTTATCATATTTCTATGTAAATACTAATCCTTCATGATAATCAAGATTGTCATGTCAATCCTTTTCAACCGGTATGTTTCTCTTCAAGTGGATCCGATCTTTTCAACAACCACAAGATCCATTCTAAGCTCTCTCAACGGTGTTTGTTTCATCCTTCCCAAGTTGCCTTTGTTTTTCATGCCCTCCCACCCTTTTTCTTCAAGGACTCGGATTTTTTAATCAGGTATCCTTTTATTCATACGAAGTCTCTCCATTCTTTTCCGTCAATATTCTTATCCGGTGATTCTCAGGAAGATGCTAAGGAAGCTACAAGTTCAACATTTTCCGTTCTCTTTCTTCTCTGGTGGATTCAAATCAAGCTTTTGGTGATGATCATAACCCTTTTCCTCGTTTCAAATACCTTCTCATGCCGATGCACCTCATAATCATTCACTTCTCGCTATTCATTTGTTCGGGAGTGCTGAAGATATCTTAGAAGGCTCATCTTTTCATTCAAGATCCATTCAACCTATTTCGAGGTTGTCATCTCATTCAAGCCATTTAATTCAATCGTCGCAATCTATCTCTTAAATCGTTCAACGGTGTTTTCTCTTGAGTGGGCCCTAACCCACGGGTCTTTTCCCAGGATCTTACCTGACTCTTCTTATTTTCCTGGAGTTATTTTCAAATTCTTTTCAAAGTTTGGCGTAAGAATGGATTATCATCAGTCATATGTCTTTCTCCAAGATCTTCCAAATTCTTTTCATCATTGGTTCAACCTTTCTAATTTTCATCCCGGAGTATCTCTACTATTCATGGTGGTGTTTCTCATTGTCATTCTCAGCACTTGAAGACCGAAGAAGAGTCTCTCTTAAATCTTGCTCCATTCTCTTCAAGATTCATGGTTCTAGCCTTATGTCGTCCTCTCATAATTGTTTTCGATTGTGAGAATTCTTTTCACCCATCCGAAGAATTTCATGAGTTGTTTCCATTTCTTTCCTCCCAAGGCCATCTTTTCAAATATTACTCATTCTCAACTTTCAACTCTCGTTCTCAAAATCATACCAGTGCATCATTCGAGTATTCTCTAATCAGCTCATGATCTATTCGTTCTCATGTATCTAAATCCCCTCAAGTATTTTCATTCGTTCTCCCATTCTTCCCGGTGAACTTGTGCTTTTGCTATTTTCATGTTCAATTCTTACGGTGGTTCTTCCAAGATTCTTCTTCCTTCGTTTACCATGTCAATGCATTCATGCTTTCCAAATTCTACCGGTGGATCATTGAAGACCTTCTCAAGTTGCGCTATATCTATCTTCATCCTTGCTACGAGAATAAGTAGTGTGCCAAATCCGTTGCTTGTCATCAATTTAATTGGTGAAGGATGAGCATAATGTAATTCTTATTCTTGTTTCATCGAGTAAGTTCAATTCCTGCTTTCCGGAGTGGTTCATCATATCACATTCTCGGGTCGAGATGCTTTATCTTTTCTTTTCTCGGAGTTCCAAGCTCTCATCATCACAAAGATCCATCTAATCATTGCAAGGTTTCAATCTTATTCTTTTCATCCTTCACTTCCTTTTGATCATACTTTTGTTGCCGGAGTTCTTCATGGAGGCTCTACATGATGGTTCATAAAGGATTTAATTCCTTCTCGAAGTTTTCATCGAGATTCTTTTCTAAGGAGCTCAAGTATTATTCATCATGCAATCCGGAGTGCAATTCTTTTCACCTTATCTTTTGAGGTGGTGTTATGTCATTCTTGATAATTTTCCTTCGTGTTTCATGATTCACAAGTTATCAAGAATGAGGTATTTTAAACCCATCAATCTCTTCATTGGAGTTAGACGGGTTATATTTCACCTAAAGCTTTCCCTAAGGATTGTGCTATTTATGGTGCTCATAAATGACCCAAGTTCTTCATTTATCCTCCCGGTGAAATAAGTTTCTCGTCTTCTTGTTGATATCAATCCAATCTGTTGTTTCCGTTAGTGGCGGAATTTCACCTCATAGTTTTGAGATGTTCTCCATAAGCCCACTACAAGCTTACTCTTTTCGTTGTTGGTTTTCCAATAACTACGTTTGACCCTTCTCCTAAAAGATGTTTTCAAGCTCATTCAATGTAGAAGATATTGTATTCTCCTCCGTTCATTCCATTCCATCCCATCATTTCTTCCGGAGAGATTGTGATGTTGCTCTCTTCAACCCATCTTCTTGTTTTGTCAGGATCGTGATCTTTTCGTGCTTATCCATTTAACCGGAGTGTTGTGTCCTCTGCTCAAGTTCTTTTCTACTTATCTAGTCTTGCATCTCTTATCAACCGGAGTGTTGTCCGAATTTGTTCTTCCTTGTTTCTCTTTTCTAACGGAGTGCTTTCAACTTTGTTCATCGTCTTTGTATTATTCTTTCGAAATGGTTTAACCTTTCAAGGTGCTTTGGTTTCACTCATTTGTCAAAGAAGCAACTTAGTTTTACCTCTTATCTTCCTCTTCCTTTTCCCTCCGGTGCCATCCTAGATCTCGGGACGAGATCCTTTCGTAGTGGTGGAGTGTTGTAATGCCCCGAGACCATTGCACCAGGTGTCTTCCAGTTATTTGTTGTTGTTGCCTTGTCATTTGTTTGTGTGTCATGCATTTCATATCATGTCATCATGTGCATCGCATTTGCATACGTGTTCGTCTCATGCATCCGAGTATTTCCCCCGTTGTCCGTTTCGCAATCCGACACGCCTACGTCCTCCGGCGTCCCCCTTTTATCTCTTTTCATGAGTGGGTGTTAAACTTTCTCAGAATGGACCGAGATTTGCCAAGCGGCCTTGGTATACCACCGGTAGACCGCCTGTCAAGTTTCATACTATTTGGAGTTCGTTTGATACTCCAATGGTTAACCGGGGAACCGTAAAGGCCTCTTGTGTGTTGCAGCCCAAACCCCCTCCAAAGTGGCCCAAAACCCATCCAAACCCCCTCCATCCTCTCGGTCGTTTGATCACAATCGCGTGGCCGAAAACCGCACCTCATTTGGACTCTCCTAGCTCCGTCTACCTATAAATATGTGCCCCCCTCCCAAAATTTCTGGTCTAAACCCTAGCCAATCTCCCCACCGCGCCGCCGGACAAATCCCGCCGCCGCCTGTAGCCACTCACCGCACGACACGTGGCGCTCCGCCGCCAGCCGCCGCCTCCTCGTCCCGCGGCCCATCGGGGCCCGAATCGGGCCCTCCCGGCCCGGGACGCCGCCACCGCCGCCCACGGGCGCCCGAGCCCCGCTCCGC
>NC_041380.1:232604937-232648491 GCF_002162155.2 Triticum dicoccoides | reverse complement strand
GCCTCGGCCTCCTCCGGCCGGAGCCGTCATCTCCGGCGAGCTCCCCGGCCGGATCCACCACGGGGTGGATCAGATCCACCAACCCCACGAACCAAACGCGCGCCCTCGTCCCCGGATCGCTCCGTCCCGGATCCCCTTGTCCCATTTCCCCGAGGTCCATTTTTTCACTAAGTCCCCAGATCTGCTACATTTTCATGCCATGTTCATCGCATCATATCCCCTAGCATACTGCTCCGTTTTGCATGCATGATATATCAAAATGTTCATCATGATGTGCTCTTCATTTCATTACATTGCACCATGCTTGTTCCATCTTGATGCCCTAAATGTTGTTGCAAGAGTGCTATAAAATGTTAGGTGCTGATTCTTATCAGTTTATGAGCATTTGTCATTTTTGCCATGATTATTGTGTGCTGCATATGAGCATGAGCTCTACATGTGTTTTGTTATATGCCATTCCATCTTTACAGGGGTGTATGCCATGTATTTTTGTTATCGATGTGGTGACTAGCACAAGCATGCAAAGTAGCTCTCGTGATATTGCTGATTTCAGGGACTTCAAATTTCACTAAGTCTTTGCTCTGCTGTTATTTTTATGCCATGTATTCATGTTGCTATAGAGTGATCCATGCTGCTTTTGAGTATGTTCAATAATAATGATTTTGAGATATGGTTATGCTCTATCCATCCATGTCCATGTTTACATTTATGGAGTGCCGTAGCATGACTCAATCTTGCTCTACTTTCGCTATAAAATGTTCCTAGCAGATTGTTTACATGTTAATCAATTTTGCAAAGGTTGTTGTAGTTGATCCATGCATGCTATGAGATTGTTCTTGCCATGTTTAGCTTCTTGATCATGTCTTCTTGCTGGGTGTATGCTTAGTTTGTCATGCAATGCCTTGTGTTGAGTGCATCGAGCTCGCAAACATGCCTTCATAACTCTGTTTTTGCCATGTCCAGTTTTCTGCTAAGTCTGAATCTGTTAACGAAACTTGCTATGTTTACATGGGTGCCATCATGTTTTTTGTGCCCTTTTGGCTTATGGTCAGTAAGGGACTTTTGTTATATGTTTTGAGTAGATTCATGCCATGCCTTGTATTGCTATGATCTGATCCTGTAGCATATTGTTATCTTGCTCTAAACATTGCTTCCTGATGTTAATTCCTGACATGTTAGTATTTTCACTAAGTCTGTGGTGCTATTATCTTTTGCCCTTTTGCCATGCTTGTTTGAACCTGCTCTTGTGTGATTTAGCCGTAGCTCAGTGTTCATCTTTTGTCAAGCATCTTGAGTAGATCACTGCCATGTGATTTGTTGTTATGTTGGAGTGCAGTAGCTTAATTTCTTGTTGCATTCTAGTTGGCACCATGTTGTTAATCGCAAAATTGTGCCATTATTGTTTTGCTTGCCATTTGCAAACCGTGCATCCGATTCCGGTGATCTTTATATCGATTTCACCCGAAATCAACTCATATTTCCAGCGGTGCACTTGGTTTGCCAAGTTGAGGCCGGGTTCAATCTTTTCCTTCCGGAGCACGCATATGCATTGCATAGCACATCCCGCATATCATGCCATGTTTTGCATCATGTTGCTTGCGCATTGCACCATGATTGATTGTTGGTCCTTTGCTTGTGTTCTTGCTTTGGGTAGAGCCAGGAGATGATTACGTGATCGAGGAACCCGTTGAGTATGCTTACGAGGATCAAGCTTTTGTCAACTCGGAGAACTTTGCAGGCAAGATGACCATACCCTCGAAATCACTTCTATCTTTGCTTGCTAGTTGCTCGCTCTTTTTGCTATGCCGCGATACCTACCACTTGTTATATCATGCCTCCCATATTGCCATGTCAAGCCTCTAACCCACCTTTCCTAGCAAACCGTTGTTTGGCTATGTTACCGCTTTGCTCAGCCCCTCTTATAGCGTTGCTAGTTGCAGGTGAAGATGGAGTTTGTTCCATGTTGGAACATGATTATTGTTGGGATATCACAATATCTCTCATTTTTATTAATGCATCTATATACTTGGTAAAGGGTGGAAGGCTCGGCCTTATACCTGGTGTTTTGTTCCACTCTTGCCGCCCTAGTTTCCGTCATACCGGTGTTATGTTCCTTGATTGTGCGTTCCTTACCAGATTGGGTTATAATGGGAACCCCTTGACAGTTTGCCCTAAATAAAACTCCTCCAGCAAGGCCCAACCTTGGTTTTACCATTTGCCACCTAGCCTTTTCCCCTTTGGTTCTGCAGACTCAAGGGTCATCTTTATTTTAACCCTCCCCTCCCCCCCGGGGCTAGTGCTTCTCTAAGTGTTGGTCCAACCTGAGCGATGTCCGGCGCCCCCTGGGCAACCAGGGTCTATGCCAACCCGACGTCTGGATCATCCGGCGTGCCCTGAGAATGAGATATGTGCAGCTCCTATCAGGATTTGTCGGCACATCCGGGTGGCTTTGCTGGTCTTGTTTTACCATTGTCGAAATGTCTTGTAATAGGGATTCTGAGTCTGATCGGGTCTTCCTGGGAGAAGGAATATCCTTCGTTGACCGTGAGAGCTTGTGATGGGCTAAGTTGGGACACCCCTGTAGGGTTTTGAACTTTCGAAAGCCGTGCCCGCGGTTATGGGCACATGGGAATTTGTTAATGTCCGGTTGTAGAGAACTTGACACTTAACTTAATTAAAATACATCAACCGCGTGTGTAGCCGTGATGGTCTCTTTCCGGCGGTGTCCGGGATGTGAACACGGTTTTTGGAGTTATGCTTGAACGTAAGTAGTTTCAGGATCACTTCTAGTTCACGACCATGCTTTTCTTCTCTTCTCGCTCATTTGTGTAAGTTAGCCACCATATATGCTAGTGCTTGCTGCAGGTCTACCTCACTACCTTTTTCCTACCCATAAGCTTAAATAGTCTTGATCGCGAGGGTGTGAGATTGCTGAGTCCCCGTGACTCACAGATTACTTCAAACAGTTGCAAGTGCCGATGATAACCATGCAGGTGACGCAACCGAGCTCAAGGAGGAGCTCGATGAAGATCATGTTTGTTATGTTGTTTCGTTTCCAGTTGATCAGTAGTGGAGCCCAGTCGGGGCGATCGGGGATCTAGCATTAGGGGTGGTCTTCTTTTATTTTGGTTCCGTAGTCGGACCATGATTGTATTCTGGATGTTGTAATGCTATATTTATGTATTGTGTGAAGTGGCGATTGTAAGCCAACTCTTTATCCCTTTATTATTCAGTACATGGGATGTGTAAAGATTACCCCTCTTGCGACATGCCTACAATGCGGTTATGCCTCTAAGTCATGCTCCGAAACGTGGAAGATATAGCCGCATCGTGGGTGTTACACAAGCTAAACGTCGAAGTCCACATGGAACTACTAGTGAGACTGAAGTCTCTCTGCAAAAACATAAATTAAGCAAACGTGAGTACAAATGTACCCAGCAAGACTTACATCAGAACTATCTACATATGCATCAGTATCAACAAAGGGGTGGTGGAGTTTCTGCAGCAAGCCAGCTTTGACTCAGTGGCTATCCTGAACTACGCCTGCAAGTAACTCTTTGAGGTGACGCACACGAGTCCACATATTCACCATATCAATACACCACTATGGATCCGCTCCCGTCTCCCTACAAGAACGCCATCCATAGTACTCACGCTTATCTTGCGCATTTTAGAGTATCCACTTTCACTTGTCTATGAACTGTACAGGCAACCCAGAGGTCCTTTACCGTGGATGCGGCTATTCGAATAGATGATGTTAACCCTGCAGGGGTGTGCTTCTTCACACACGCTCTCGCCACTTATAGCCATGTACACGTCATGTATCTCGGCCAAGCGGAAGCCTGGTGAGGGTGTCGGCCACAACCTAACTAACCACACAAGTCTCTAGTCCAGGTTTATCGCCTATTCAGGTTCCATCCACAGAGAGTCCGGCCGATGTTTCCACATACGGCCCCGAATGATGTGTACAGGGTTCCGCGACACCAAACGGGCGCCTGGCATACCCGGCCACATGCCTACCACATCACAGCCCACCTCTCGGGTCAGCACAGCACACGGCCTCCAACAACTACAAACACCAAAAACTACTTGCAACTCCTGGACAGAGGACAGGGGCGGTTAATAAGTCAAGAGAGTCAATTAAGGATCCCAATGTGTGGTAGTAGCTGTTCATGGATCACAAACACAGAACTCAGTTCCTGAGGGCGGCTTCAATGAGACAACCCACCATGTACTCCTACATGGCCTCTCACCGCTACCTTTACCAAAACGTATTCACACCCTTAGCTCACACACAGTAGGACATGTTCAACACTGATACGTCTCCAACGTATCTATAATTTTTTATTGCTCCATGCTATATTATCTACTGTTTTGGACATTATTGGGCTTTATTATCCACTTTTATATTATTTTTGGGACTAACCTATTAACCAGAAGCCCAGCCCAGAATTGTTGTTTTTTTTTGCTTGTTTTAGGGTTTTGAAGAAAAGGAATATCAAACGGAGTCCAAACGGAGTCCAAACGGAATGAAACCTTCGGGAACATGATTTTCTCAATGAATAAGACCAAAGAGACTTGGACCCTACGTCAAGAAAAGAAACAGGAGGCCACGAGGTAGGGGGGCGCGCCCACCCCCCACCAGGCGCGCCCTCCACCCTCGTGGGCCCCCAGTTGCTCCACCAACGTACTCCTTCCTCCTATACATATCCATGTACCCCCAAACAATCAGATACGGAGCCAAAACCCTAATTCCACCGCCGCAACTTTCTGTATCCACGAGATCCCATCTTGGGGCCTGTTCCGAAGCTCCGCCGGAGGGGGCATCGACCATGGAGGGCTTCTACATCAACACCATAGCCTCTCGGATGAAGTGTGAGTAGTTTATGTAACGCCCTCGATGTGGCTATATCTCCTACGTGTCGAAGCACGACTTAGAGGCATAACCGCATTGAAAGCAATGTCGCAAGTGAGGTAATCTTCACACAACCCATGTAATACATAAGGGAAAGGAAAACATGGTTGGCTTACAATCGCCACTTCACACAATTACATGAATAAAGCATTACATCAATCAAATACAATCATGGCCCGACTACGGAGCCAAAATAAAAGAAGAACCCCAAATGCGACAAAGGTCCCCGATCGACCCCAACTGGGCTCCACTACTGATCAACTAGAATGAAACAACACAAAGAGCAAGATCTTCATCGAGCTCCTCCTGAGCTTGGTTGCGTCATCTGCACGGACTCATCAGCACCTGCAAACTGGTTTTGGAAGTATCTGTGAGCCACGGGGACTCGGCAATCTCGCACCCTCGCGATCAAGACTATTTAAGCTTATGGGTAAGGTAAAGGTATGGGGTGGAGCTGCAGCAAGCGACTAGAATATATGGTGGCTAACCTATTCGCAAAAGAGAGCGAGAAGAGAAGGCAAAGCATGGTCGATAAAAGTATGATCAAGAAGTGATCCTGGACTACCTACGTCAAGCATAACTCCAACAACTGTGTTCACTTCTCGGACCCCGCCGGAAAGAGACCATCATGGTTACACACGCGGTTGAATCATTTTAATTAAGGTCAACTTCAGGTTTTCTACAACCGGACGTTAACAAATTCCCATCTGCCCATAACCGCGGGCACGGCTTTCGAAAGTTCAAATCCCTGCAGGGGTGTCCCAACTTAGCCCATCACAAGCTCTCATGGTCAACGAAGGAATAGACCTCCTCCCGAGACATTCCGATCAGACTCGGTATCCCAGTACAACAAGACATTTCGACAGGGTAAAACTAAACCAGCAACACCGCCCGAATGTGCCGACAAATCCCGATAGGAGCTGCACATATCTCTTTCTCAGGGCACACCGAATTGTCTAAACTTCCGGTAGGCCAGCCCAGAGTTGCCCCTGGTGGCCACCAGCGGCTGACATTTTGGACCAACACTCAGAGGAGCACTGGCCCGGGGGGGTAAATAAAGATGACCCTTGGGCTAGCCGACCCAAGGGAAAGAAAAGGCTAGGTGGCAAATGGTAAAACCAATGTTGGGCATTGCTGGAAGAGCTTTACTTAAGGCGAACTGTCAAGGGGTTCTCATTATAGCCCAACCGCGTAAGGAACGCAAAATCCGGGAACATAACACCGATATGACGGAAACTAGAGCAGCAAGAGTGGAACAAAACACCAGGCATAAGGCCGAGCCTTCCACCCTTTACCAAGTATATAGATGCATTAATTAAATAAGATATATAGTGATATCCCAACAAGTAAATAAATGTTCCAACAAGGAACGGCCTCCAATCTTCACCTGCAACTAGTAACGCTATAAGAGGGGCTGAGCAAAACGGTAACATAGCCAATCAACGGTTTGCTAGCACAAGGTGGGTTAGAGGCTTGGTTCAACAATATGGGAGGCATGATAAGCAAGTGGTAGGTATCGCACCATAGGCATAGCAAAAGAGCGAGCAACTAAGCAAGCAAAGATAGAAGTGATTTCGAGGGTATGGTCATCTTGCCTGAAATCCCGCAAGGAAGAAGAACGAGTCCATGAAGAAGACAAACGGACGTAGACGAACGGGTCCTCACAAACGCGACGTTACCGGAACCAACCCGAAGAAGCAAAACCGGAAAGAAGCAAACAATCATGGTAAACAACCACCACATAATCATAGCATGATGCTCAATCAAGTATGGTGCATGTCCGGTTTAAATATGCATGGCATGGCAAAGTGCACAAACAATCCTACAAATTAAGTGGAGCTCAATATGCAACTCCGTTGCATATTGACGAAACACCACATACAAGTAATTTAGTTTGATCTCGTTTATGTACCCAATAATATTAAATATTGATTAACAGGGCAAGAGGTGAAGCAAAGTAAAACTACCTATCTAGGCAAGTTTAAATGAGGCCGGAACGCCAAACAACAATTCCAGTAAATCCCCATATGCATTACTCAATTTGGTGCAACAACAATTTAAACCATTTAAATGTTATTATCATGATGCGAATGACATGAGCAAGTTTTGTGCAAAATTTATGAAAATGTCGGCATGTTATAAGATATGGGGCATTTCGTCATCATGGTGGAAAGAAAGGGTGCCACGGTGACGGTAACGACAACGATGCCACGGCAGCGTTTCAGTTCCGATAACTCGATTGAGATACCGATGCAAAGGAGAAGTATGCGTATGTGTGCAAAAGATGGCGGGGCACTCCCGGATACCGGCTGTCCCACGAGTTGGCGACAAGGAAACGAGTGACAATCTGGACACGGTGCAAACATGAGCTTCCCAAACATCGCAAGCATTCATTACACGGATGTCGTCTCGGGTTATACCTTCGAAGCGTGCAAACGGGACGGTTCTCGATCGGTGCCAAGTAGAGGAAGTAGACGTTCTTGGGACGTTCGTAGTGGAAGTAGTGGAAGTAGACGTTCACGAGTCGAAGAGGAAGTAGACGTTCATGTAAGAGGAGCAGTAGGGGTACACGGTCGTCATCGAACTTGGAGTCACATCGCGTAGTCGTACACATTCCGTAGATGTTCATGTCATCGGTGTCATGGTACTTGGGGTCTTCGGACTTTCCGGTCCCGTTCTTGCGACGGCGATAGTGCTACTTGGCAAAATGCATGTCGATGGTAGTTGTTCTCGGTTCGTCGTGGTACTTGGCGATTTCGGAGACGGCGGAAGACGAACTTGGCTGTACTCGTTGACCTAGTACTTGGCGTTGTTTCCGGTTCGGTGATCGTTTAGGCGTCGGGCGTCGAGGTCTCCGGCCGTAGTGGTACTTGGTGAATTCCGAAACTGTCTTGGCGTCTTCGCCCGTAGGGGTACTTGCGAAGAGGTACTCGGTGATCGTCGTGTAGATGTTCACGTGTCTTCGGCGACATCAGGATGCATCTTGGCGGTCTCGTCTCGATGTAGATGTACATGGTAAATGTAGTGGTACTCGGCAACTTGTCGAACCCAAGTGACTGTAACAGTTCTCGCGGACGAAGCCGGGAGGCGAAGGCAAAGCAACGCGGCGGCAGCCTGTGCTCATCGGTGAAGCAGCAGCAGAAGACGAAGGTGGTGTTCAGCGGCAGGTGCTCGAGGCGAGAGGAGTAGCGGAACGCGGCGGGGTCGGCCCTGGCGTCACTTGACCAGGAAGATGGCGGAGGGAAGCAGGATCCCACCGGCGACGGCCTTGAGACGACGACGCCATGGGTTCCCTGGACGGCATCCACGGGAGTTGCAGAGAGGCAAGGTGGAAGGAGACTCGGTCGGCGCGGCGGCAGGCTTGGGCTCGCCGGCCGGCAGGGCGCCATGGTGAGGAGGCGGCGATGCGAGGCGCTGCTCTTGGCGTGGAGCGGCGCGCCTGCTGTTTCCTGGAGAGGCGGAGCGATGGGGACCGGCGAAGTGGCGTCCCGGCGGCCGTGCTCGTGGGGATGAGGTCGGAGGAGGGCCGGCAGGGGCGCGGGCAGGTCGTCTCCAGGCGGAGCTCGAGCTCCCGGCGAGAAAGACGAACAGGGAGGAGGAGAGATGGGGATCGGGAGAGGGTGAAAGCGAGAGAGATGGGGATCGGGAGATGGGGTCGTTCTGGTGGCGCGAGTGGAGAGGGAGTCTGCGAGGGGATCGGGCTAGGGTTCGGTCGAGGGTTAGGAGGGTTTGGTGGGGGCGGCTGGGCCTTGGCCTTGGGCCAGCGCGGGAGGTTGGGAGGCCCAGGCTGCTGGGCTCCTTCTCTCTCTCTCTCTTTTCAAATCTCTACCAAAAACAGAAAAGCAAAGAAAGAAAAGGAGAGAAAAGAAATGAGTGGCCAAGAATTTGGGCATGGGGATTATTTTCCCGGACTCACAAAAATGAGCTTGACCCAAGAAAAATGGAGTGGGCAAGATTGCAAGAATTAAATTCAAAGTCATTTGAATTTAATTTAAAAGGTTTGAACAAGGACTAGGATTTAGAAGAGTCCAGAAATGTTGAGAATTTAGGAGGAGCCTCGATAAATGGGAAAAGAAATGTTGGCAAAGTTTGGGGACCAAACTTGAAGTAGAAAGGGAGTGGGGATTTTTCAAGTGTGTTTTGGTTAATTCCAAAAGAATGGGATATTTTTATTATAGCTCTCTAATAATATTGAGAGGCTTCAATATGTTATAAAGAGATATCACAAGTGAATTCCCTCGATTTAAATGGATCAAAGATCCATGCCATTTATTTAGTTGAGTTGCAAAAGATTTATGAGATGAAGGCATGATGACATGATGCAATGCAAAAATAAAAGGGCAGGCACAAATGAAACACAAAGCGAAACCCGGAATATATGGAAGTCTTCTCAAGCATCGGTCTCGGGGCGTTACAACACTCCACCACTACGAGAGGATCTCGTCCCGAGATCTAGAATGGCACCGGAGGAACAACGGAAGAGAAAAAGAAGAGGTAAAACTAAGTTGCTTCTTTGACAAACGAGTGAAACCACGAACCTTGAAAAGGTTAAGCCATTTCGAGGAAAGAATACAATGGGGATGAACAAAATTGAAAACACACCGATAGGAAGGAGGAACAAAGAAGAACAAATTCGTATAGCGCTCCGGTTGGGAAGAGATGCGAGACTTGATAAGGCAAAAAGATCTTGCGCAGAGGACACGACACTCCGGTTAAATGGATTAGCCAAGAAAAGAACATGATCCTGACAGAACGAAAAGATGGGTTGAAGAGAGCAACATCAGAAAGCCTCCGGAACAAAAGACTAGAAGATAGATAATTGAAATAAGAGAGTTGAGAAGAAAATGCCAATTTCTACCACAAGAGAGTTTGAAAAGGCATCTTTAGGAGAAAGGTCGAACGGAGTTGTTGGAAAAAACCCAACAACGAAAAGATAAGCTTGATATGGACTTATAGAAGATACCCCCAACATTATGAGGTGACAACTTGCCACTCACGGAATAGATTTGATTGGGTTTGTATGACAAGGAGACGAGAACTATTCGCCGGAAGGACAAATGTAGAACTTGGATCATTTATAAGCACCAAAATTAGCAACAATCCTTAGGGAAGGCTATAGGTGAAATATAACCCAAGATAACTCCAAAGAAGAGATTGATGGATTTAAAATATCTCATTCTTGATAGCTTGTGACTCACGAAGCACGAAGGGGAATTATCAAGAAGGACATAATACCGCCTCCAAAGATACGGTAGAAAGAAATTACACTCCGGATAGCAAGATGAAGAATGCTTGAGTTTCTTAGAAAAGAATCTCGATGAACACTTCGAGAAGAAACATAAATCCTTGATGAACCATCATGTAGAACTTCCATGAAGAACTCCGGTAACGAAAAGATGATCAAAACGGAATGAAGGAGAAGTTGAAAACACAAGTTGAGCCCTTGCAATGATTAGATAGATCTTTGTCATGATAATTAGAGCTTGGAACTCCGGGAAAGAAAAGATAAGGCATCTCAAACTGCGAATATGATATGATGAACCACTCCAGAAAAAAAATACTCATTCGGATGAAACAAGAATAAGAATTACATTATACGTATCCTCCACCAATTAAAATTGATGACAAGCAATGGAATTGGCATACTACTTATTCTCGTAGAAAGGGTTAAGATAGATATAGCGTCAACTTGAGAAGGTCTTCAACTAACCACCGGTGGAATCGAAACAACGAATGAATTGGTATGATAAAGAAGGAAGAGAAATCTTAAACGAACCACCATAAGAATTAAAAATGAACGAAGAGAAGATAAAGAAACACCGGGAAGAATTATAAAATGAATGAAGATGCTTGAGAGAATTTATATATGAGAGAACGAAGAGATGATGAGCTGACTAGAGAACACTTGAACGATGCACCGGTAAGATTAGGAGAACGACAACTGAAAGCTGGGAATGAATAATTATGAGATGATGGGCTCTGGAGAATCAAACTGAAAATACTCTGAATTACTCCGGATGGGTGAAAAAAATATCTCACGATCGCAAATAATTAAGAGAGGATGGCAACGAGCTAGAATCACGGATCTTGAAGAGAATGTAGCACGATTGAGAGAACAATCTTCTTCGGTCTTCATATGATGAGAGGGACGACGAGAAACACCAACAATAATTGTAGAGGCACTCCGGATTAAGAATAGAAAAGTTGAGCCAACGATGAAAAGAATTGTGAAAGATCTAGGAGAAAACATTTGACTGATGACAATTTGGAAAAGAATTTGAGATTAACTCCGGGAGAATAAGAAGATTCAGGTAAGATCCTGGGAAAAGACCTGTGGGTTAGGGCCCACTCAAAAGAAACACCGTTGAACGATTAAAAAGAGAGAAAGCACCGGTTGAATTAAATGACTTGAATGAGGGGACATCCTCGAAAGAGCTTGAATGAAAGTAGAGTGTAAGCACAAATCTTCGAGATATCTTGAGCAGTCCGAAATAATTGAATAGCGAGAAATGAATGAATATGATGAGCACCGGCATGAGGACACATTTGAAACGAGGAAAAAGGATGTGATCACCATCGAAAGATTGCATTGTGAACACCGGGGAAGGTAAAAGAACAAAGAATGATAAACTTGAGGCTCCGTTAGAATCTTCATGAGCAACACCGGGTAAGAATATTGACGGAAAAAAAAGAGTGGGGAGGCTTCACATGAATAAGATGGATACTTGATGAAGAAATCTGAATCCTTTAAGAAAAACAAGGGTGGGAGGGCGGGAAAAACAAAGGCAACTTGGAGACGGATGAAACAAACACCGTTGAGAAAGCTGAGATTGAATCTTGCGAATGTTGAAGTGATCGAATCCACTTGAAGAGAAAACACGCCGGTTGAAAAGGATTGACAACACAATCTCGATGATCAAGAAGGATTAGTATTCACATCGGAGTATGAGAACACTGTTTCGGGAAGGTATGGAATCAACACTTGACATTGAAGCAACTCGAATACCACAACTCAAAACAAAAACAAGGGGTTGGCTTGCGGAATAAGCCGGAACAAACATATGATAGAGATTTCGTCCGAAGTTTTCGTGGTGGGGCCTACATGGGCTCGATCGTACAGCACCATCATGTACAAGGCGGTGCACATGACATACGAAGTGTCCCCGAGTCGGCATAGCCAAGGACTCTTTAAGACACAACGAGACCACTGTAAAACCGACCGAGAATAGGCGGACCACTAGACGTCGAACCCCAATTTCATATCATACATTTGTCGGAAAGATATCCTAAGAGCTACTTGAATTCCCACCTATGAAACTCCTGAACCTTTCCGGTTATGCAATCAGGTGTTGGGGATACAGGGGAAGCATAATATCTCACCCAAAACTACCAAATCCTACATCCAGCTGTATCCATCCTTCAACACATAATCAAGAAACCTTCGGAAACCATCTACCTCAACCTTCGAAAAGCATCCGTTATACAAGTTATGGCGATACTCCCGAACTCCCGCCCCAGTACTGGGTGGCGTCGAGGTTATCTCACCAACGAACTGCATAAAAGAGATTTTCGATGTCGGCGTACTAAACTCAGGTATTCCAGAACTGCAACGATAAAATTATGATGACAACACCTCAGAGCTCAACTCCCCGGGACACTTCCACTAAACCCCTGACAGGAGGCACCAAGACAATGTTCTCATCATAAAACCATCGGAACGATTCCAAGATACCCGCGTGATCCTAAAAAATTTTTTTAGTGAAATTTGAGAAGAGAAGAGTCAAAACTCTACGTCAGGATGCCTTACCAGAGCGATGAGGAGACTGGGAAGTAAAAAGAATTCCTAACTCTCCGATATATATAATCCTAAATGACTCAAAACATTTTTTTTCTAGACACAACTCGGCCACTAAAAACGATCAAGCAATGGGGCTCCTAAGGTCGGGGAAGGCTCTGATACCAACTTGTAACGCCCTCGATGCGGCTATATCTCCTACGTGTCGAAGCACGACTTAGAGGCATAACCGCATTGAAAGCAATGTCGCAAGTGAGGTAATCTTCACACAACCCATGTAATACATAAGGGAAAGAAAAACATAGTTGGCTTGCAATCGCCACTTCACACAATTACATGAATAAAGCATTACATCAACCAAATACAATCATGGCCCGACTATGGAGCCAAAATAAAAGAAGAACCCCAAATGCGACAAAGGTCCTCGATCGCCCCAACTGGGCTCCACTACTGATCAACTAGAACGAAACAACACAAAGAGCAAGATCTTCATCGAGCTTCTCCTGAGCTTGGTTGCGTCATCTGCACGGACTCATCGGCACCTGCAAACTGGTTTTGGAAGTATCTGTGAGCCACGGGGACTCAGCAATCTCGCACCCTCGCGATCAAGACTATTTAAGCTTATGGGTAAGGTAAAGGTATGGGGTGGAGCTGCAGCAAGCGACTAGCATATATGGTGGCTAACCTATTCGCAAAAGAGAGCGAGAAGAGAAGGCAAAGCATGGTTGATAAAAGTATGATCAAGAAGTGATCCTGGACTACCTACGTCAAGCATAACTCCAACAACCGTGTTCACTTCCCGGACCCCGCCGGAAAGAGACCATCACGGTTACACACGCGGTTGAATCATTTTAATTAAGGTCAACTTCAGGTTTTCTACAACAGGACGTTAACAAATTCCCATCTGCCCATAACCGCGGGCACGGCTTTCGAAAGTTCAAATCCCTGCAGGGGTGTCCCAACTTAGCCCATCACAAGCTCTCACAGTCAACGAAGGAATAGACCTCCTCCCGAGACATTCCGATCAGACTCGGTATCCCGGTACAACAAGACATTTCGACAGGGTAAAACTAAACCAGCAACACCGCCCGAATGTGCCGACAAATCCCGATAGGAGCTGCACATTCTTTCTCAGGGCACACCGGATTGTCTAAACTTCCGGTAGGCCAGCCCAGAGTTGCCCCTGGTGGCCACCGGCGGCTGACATTTTGGACCAACACTCAAAGGAGCACTGGCCCGGGGGGGTAAATAAAGATGACCCTTGGGCTGGCCGACCCAAGGGAAAGAAAAGGCTAGGTGGCAAATGGTAAAACCAATGTTGGGCATTGCTAGAAGAGCTTTACTTAAGGCGAACTGTCAAGGGGTTCCCATTATAGCCCAACCGCGTAAGGAACGCAAAATCCGGGAACATAACACCGATATGACGGAAACTAGGGCAGCAAGAGTGGAACAAAACACCAGGCATAAGGCCGAGCCTTCCACCCTTTACCAAGTATATAGATGCATTAATTAAATAAGATATATAGTGATATCCCAACAAGTAAATAAATGTTCCAACAAGGAACGGCCTCCAATCTTCACCTGCAACTAGTAACGCTATAAGAGGGGCTGAGCAAAATGGTAACATAGCCAATCAACGGTTTGCTAGGACAAGGTGGGTTAGAGGCTTGGTTCAACAATATGGGAGGCATGATAAGCAAGTGGTAGGTATCGCAGCATAGGCATAGCAAAAGAGCGAGCAACTAAGCAAGCAAAGATAGAAGTGATTTCGAGGGTATGGTCATCTTGCCTGAAATCCCGCAAGGAAGAAGAGCGAGTCCATGAAGAAGACAAACGGACGTAGACGAACGGGTCCTCACAAACGCGACGTTACCGGAACCAACCCGAAGAAGCAAAACCGGAAAGAAGCAAACAATCATGGTAAACAACCACCACATAATCATAGCATGATGCTCAATCAAGTATGGTGCATGTCCGGTTTAAATATGCATGGCATGGCAAAGTACACAAACAATCCTACAAATTAAGTGGAGCTCAATATGCAACTCCGTTGCATATTGACGAAACACCACATACAAGTAATTTAGTTTGATCTCGTTTATGTACCCAACAATATTAAATGTTGATTAACAGGGCAAGAGGTGAAGCAAAGTAAAACTACCTATCTAGGCAAGTTTAAATGAGGCCGGAACGCCAAACAACAATTCCAGTAAATCCCCATATGCATTACTCAATTTTGTGCAACAACAATTTAAACCATTTAAATGTTATTATCATGATGCGAATGACATGAGCAAGTTTTGTGCAATATTTATGAAAATGTCGGCATGTTATAAGATATGGGGCATTTCGTCATCGTGGTGGAAAGAAAGGGTGCCACGGTGATGGTAACGACAACGGTGCCACAGCAGCGTTTCGGTTCCGGTAACTCGATTGAGATACAGATGCAAAGGAGAAGTATGCGTATGCGTGCAAAATATGGCGGGGCACTCCCGGATACCGGGTGTCCCACGAGTTGGCGACAAGGAAACGAGTGACAATCTGGACATGGTGCAAACATGAGCTTCCCAAACATCGCAAGCATTCATTACACGGACGTCGTCTCGGGTTATACCTTCAAGTGTGCAAACGGGACGGTTCTCGATCGGTGCCAAGTAGAGGAAGTAGACGTTCTCGGGACGTTCGTAGTGGAAGTAGTGGAAGTAGACGTTCACGAGTCGAAGAGGAAGTAGACGTTCATGTTCGAGGAGCGGTAGGGTACACGGTCGTCATCGAACTTGGCGTCACATCGCGTAGTCGTACACATTCCGTAGATGTTCATGTCATCGGTGTCGTGGTACTTGGGGTCTTCGGACTTTCCGGTCCCATTATTGCGACGGCGGTAGTGGTACTTGGCAAAATGCACGTCGATGGTAGTTGTTCTCGGTTCGTCGTGGTACTTGGCGATTTCAGAGACGACGGAAGACGAACTTGGCTGTACTCGTTGACCTAGTACTTGGCGTTGTTTCTGGTTCGGTGATCGTTTAGGCGTCGGGCGTCGAGGTCTCCGGCCGTAGTGGTACTTGGTGAATTCCGAAACTGTCTTGGCGTCTTCGCGCGTAGGGGTACTTGCGAAGAGGTACTCGGCGATCATCGTGTAGATGTTCACGTGTCTTCGGCGACATCAGTATGCATCTTGGCGGTCTCGTCTCGGTGTAGATGTACATGGTAAATGTAATGGTACTCGGCAACTTGTCGAACCCAAGTGACTGTAACCGTTCTCGCGGACGAAGCCGGGAGGCGAAGGCAAAGCAACGCGGCGACGGCCTGTGCTCATCGGTGAAGCAGCAGCAGAAGACGAAGGTGGTGTTCAGCGGCAGGTGCTCGAGGCGAGAGGAGTAGAGGAACGCGGCGGGGTCGGCCCTGGCGTCACTTGACCAGGAAGATGGCGGAGGGACGCAGGATCCCACCGGCGACGGCCTTGAAACGACGACGCCATGGGTTCCCTGGACGGCATCCACGGGAGTTGCAGAGAGGCGAGGTGGAAGGAGACTTGGTCGGCGCGGCGGCAGGCTTGGGCTCGCCGGCCGGCAGGGCACCATGGCGAGGAGGCGGCGATGCGAGGCGCTGCTCTTGGCGTGGAGCGGCGCGCCTGCTGTTTCCTGGAGAGGCGGAGCGACGGGGACCGGCGAAGTGGCGTCCCGGCGGCCGTGCTCGTGGGGATGAGGTCGGAGGAGGGCCGGCAGGGGCGCGGGCAGGTCGTCTCCAGGCGGAGCTCGAGCTCCCGGCGAGAAAGACGAACGGGGAGGAGGAGAGATGGGGATCGGGAAAGGGTGAAAGCGAGAGAGATGGGGATCGGGAGATGGGGTCGTTCTGGCGGCGCGAGGGGAGAGGGAGTCTGCGAGGGGATCGGGCTAGGGTTCGGTCGAGGGTTAGGAGGGATTGGTGGGGGCGGCTGGGCCTTGGCCTTGGGCCGGCGCGGGAGGTTGGGAGGCCCAGGCTGCTGGGCTCCTTCTCTCTCTCTCTTTTCAAATCTCTACCAAAAACAGAAAAGCAAAGAAAGAAAAGGGAAGAAAAGAAATGAGTGGACAAGAATTTGGGCATAGGGATTATTTTCCCGGACTCACAAAAATGAGCTTGACCCAAGAAAAATGGAGTGGGCAAGATTGCAAGAATTAAATTCAAAGTCATTTGAATTTAATTTAAAAGGTTTGAACAAGGACTAGGATTTAGAAGAGTCCAAAAATGTTGAGAATTTAGGAGGAGCCTCGATAAATGGGAAAAGAAATTTTGGCAAAGTTTGGGGACCAAACTTGAAGTAGAAAGGGAGTGGGGATTTTTCAAGTGTGTTTTGGTTAATTCCAAAAGAATGGGATATTTTTATTATAGCTCTCTAATAATATTGAGAGGCTTCAATATGTTATAAAGAGATATCACAAGTGAATTCCCTCGATTTAAATGGATCAAAGATCCATGCCATTTATTTAGTTGAGTTGCAAAAGATTTATGAGATGAAGGCATGATGACATGATGCAATGCAAAAATAAAAGGGCAGGCACAAATGAAACACACGGCAAAACCCGGAATATATGGAAGTCTTCTCGAGCATCGGTCTCGGGGCGTTACAGTTTACCTCAGACCTACAGGTCCATAGTTAGTAGCTAGATGGCTTCTTCTCTCTTTTTGGATCTCAATACAACGTTCTCCCCCTCTCTTGTGGAGAACTATTCGATGTAATATTCTTTTTGCGGTGTGTTTGTTGAGACCGATGAATTGTGGGTTTATGATCAAGTCTATCTATGAATAATATTTGAATCTTCTCTGAATTTTTTTATGTATGATTGGTTATCTTTGCAAGTCTCTTCGAATTATCAGTTTGGTTTGGCCTACTAGATTGATCTTTCTTGCAACGGGAGAAGTGCTTAGTTTTGGGTTCAATTTTGCGGTGTCCTTTCCCGGTGATAGTAAGGGCAGCAAGGCACGTATTGTATTGTTGCCATCGAGGATAACAAGATGGGGTTTTCTTCATATTGCATGAGTCTATCCCTCTACATCATGTCATCTTGCTTAAGGCGTTACTCTGTTTTTAACTTAATACTCTAGATGCATGCTGGATAGCGGTCGATGAGTGGAGTAATAGTAGTAGATGCAGGCAGGAGTCGGTCTACTTGTCTCGGACATGATGCCTATATACATGATCATACCTAGATATTCTCATAACTATGCTCAATTCTGTCAATTGCTCAACAGTAATTTGTTCACCCACCGTAGAATACTTATGCTCTCGAGAGAAGCCACTAGTGAAACCTCTATGGCCCCCGGGTCTATTTTTATCATATTGATCTCCTAATACTTAGTTATCCTTTGCTATTTACTTTGCCTTTATTTTACTTTGCATCTTTTATCATAAAAATACCAAAAATATTATCTTATCATATCTATCAGATCTCACTCTCGTAAGTGGCCTTATAGGGATTGACAACCCCTATTTGCGTTGGTTGCGAGGATTTATTTTTTTGTGCAGGTGCGAGGGACTCGCGCGTAGCCTCCTACTGGATTGATACATTGGTTCTCAAAAACTGAGGGAAATACTTACGCTACTTTGCTGCATCATCCCTTCCTCTTTGGGGAAAACCAACGTAGTGCTCAAGAGGTAGCAAACACTATTCCAATTCATCCTCGATGAATCAGACCTGACTCAACTCTAAGCAGTAGCAGGCACGACGACAAGCATGAATGAGTAGGCACATCAGGGCTCAAACAACTCCTACTCATGCTAGTGGGTTTCATCCATTTACTGTGGCAATGACAGGTCATGCAGAGGAAAAGGGGTTCAACTACCGCAGCATGTAAGAGTTGAATCGTTGTTGTCCTAATGCAGTAAAAGAGAGCAGGAGCAAGAGAGTGGGATTGTATCGAAATGAACAAGGGGGTTTTGCTTGCCTGGCACTTCTGAAGATAGTAATAGCTCTTCATCGGTGTCATCAATCTCATCGTCGGGACGTCGTCTACTCAGAGGGGACAATTACCGGCAAACAAGGAAGAACACAATCAATGCAATGCTCAATATGATGCATGTTCAAGACATGGAAAAATGAGTGTGTTGGGCTAATGCAACTACAACCAGCTAGGTTTGAGTCATTTTGAACCAAAGGTTCGATCCCAAACTCAACTTATGAATTTAAATAGTGCCTTATCATGTTTTGCACCAAACAGCAAGGTTAAGTTGCTTAAACAAGCATGAAACCACTACATATGGAAAGATTGAATTTTTCTAATCATTTTTCATATATAAATTATCTCATTTGGAGTTACGGTTGATTTTATATGATTTTTAGAAGTTTATAACATTTTCTGAAATAAATAAACCATTTAAGATTTATTTAAATTTCAGAAGAAAAAAATTACTGCGTCAGCATGACATCACTATGATGTCAGCGGTCAACAGGGCCGGTCCAGGTCAAACGTGATGTGTGGGATCCACACGTCAGTGACTAACTAACTAATCTAAGTTAATTAGTGTTAAACTACTACTAACTAAAAATGTTAGTGGAGTTAATTAAACTTAATTAAAAACTAAACTAGGATTAGCTGGGGCCAGGGCCCACTTGTCAGCGACCCAGGGGAGGTCAAACCCCTGGTCAAACCGGGGCTAACCACTGGCGTTTAGACGTCAGCGACGACCGAACGCAGCGGTGTGGCGTGGATTTCGCGCTCCGACAACCAAATGGGCGGCGGAGGCCATCTACGTGAAGCTGGGGATGAGCCGCATCCAGTGATGGTTGGACTCGGCGACGACGTTGGCGGCTGCCGGAGCTTGGGTGAGCTCGGAGTCGTCGCTACGACGAGCTTGGAGGCGCGGGGTTAGCACATACGTGCTCTACACGGTGCGGCGAGCAAGATGGACATGACGGCCAGGTCGTTGCATGGCCGGAGTCACGTCGGCGGCGGGCACAGGCGGCGACTCGTGCGGGTGAACTCGGTGCGGTGCGTACAGTGCACGAGGAAGAGAACGAAGAGGGGGAGGACGGGCAGCAGCTCACAGTGATCGTCGTGGAGTGGATGGCGAGCTCGGGGAGGGGCTGAGGCACTCAGGGCGTCGAGAGGGATCTCCGGCGACGGCGATCGGGGATGAGCTCGGTGAGGCATCTCCGGGGCGTGCGAGCGCTCGGGGCTTGGTCAAGGCGAAGTGGTAGACGACGGCGGAGATCGTGGGCAGCACGGGGAGGCGAGGGGAGCACGGTGGACGCGGCTATTGCGGCAGCGAGCTCGCGGCTGCGTCGGCCATGGCAGAGAGAGGAGAGGGAGAGAGCCAGGGGGAAGTGAGGTGTCCAGGCGGTCGAGGCGATACCGAGGAGAAGACGCGAGGCGTCGCGCTGGCCAGGCGACACATGCAGGTAGCCTGGTGGCATGGCGCCCGCACGCGCGCCGTGCGTTGTCCCTCCTCTGCCTACTGGCAGAGGTAGGCGATGACTGGCACGGGCCAGCACAGTGCTGGGCCGGCCAGTGGGCTGCCAGGTGGGCTACGCCAGGTAAGTGGGCTGGGTCCTTTTTCCTCTCCCTTTCTTTTAATTTATGTTTTTTTTATTCTGTAACTTTAGGGCTTTATTAAAAATACCAAAACAATCTCAAAAATCATGAAACTGCTCAAGGCTACTGTTTGGAATATTTCCAACGGTAAAAAATTTAGTTCATGAATATTTGGACATTTAAAATATTATATAGCATTTAAATGCCCAAATGCAAATAGCATATGATTTAATTCAGTGACCCAATGTTGTCCTAGAAAAATGTGAACCATTTTTGTTAGAGGTTCTAGACCAAGGCAAAGATGATGAACATTTTTGAAGGACATTTCAGGTTCATAGAAAAAGTATTTTAGTAACCCTAGTTGGATTAAGTGGGTGCTGGGGGTTCTGTCGTCCCCATTTCAAGTTTCTGAGGGAAAGTAAACATGATGCATGGAGATTATGCAATGACAGGCAAGACTAAGCTAGGGCTGTGACAACTCACCCCCACTAAACAAGAATCTCGTCTTGAGATTCAAGCATAGGGTAAGATGAAGGGGGAACGGAGAGGGAGAGGACGGGCGGCAGCTCACAGGGATCGTCGTGGAGTGAATGGCGAGCTCGGGGAGGGGCTGAGGCACTCGGGGCATCGAGAGGGATCTCCGACGACGGCGGTCGGGGATGAGCTCGGTGAGGCATCTCCGGGGCGTGCGAGCGCTCGGGGCTCGATCGAGGCGAAGTGGCAGGCGACGGCGGAGATCGTGGGCAGCACGGGGAGACGAGGGGAGCACGGTGGGCGCGGCTATTGCGGTAGCGAGCTCGCGGCTGCGTCGGCCATGGCGGGAAGAGGCGAGGGAGAGAGCCAGGAGGGAAGTGAGGCGTCCAGGCGACGCCGAGGAGAAGATGCGAGGCGTCGTGCTGGCCAGGCGACACAGGCAGGCAGCCTGGTGGCGTGGCGCCCGCGCACGCCGTGCGTTGTCCCTCCTCTGCCTATTGGCAGAGGTAGGCGATGACTGGCACGGGCCAGCACAGTGCTGGGCCGGCCAGTGGGCTGCCAGGTGGGCTGCGCCAGGTAAGTGGGCTAGGTCCTTTCTCTCTCTCCCTTTCTTTTAATTTCTGTTTTCTTTTATTCTGTAACTTTAGGGCTTTATTAAAAATACCAAAACAATCTTAAAATTCATGAAACTGCTTAAGGCTATTGTTTGGAATATTTCCAACAGTAAACATTTTAGTTCATGAATATTTGAATATTTAAAATATTATATAGCATTTAAATGCCCAAATGTAAATAGTATATGATTTAATTCGGTGACCCAATGTTATCCTCGAAAAATATGAACCATTTTTGTCGGAGGTTCTAGACCAAAGCAAAGATGATGAACATTTTTGAAAGGCATTTCAGGTTCATTGAAAAAGTATTTTAGTAACTCTAGTTGGATTAAATGGGTGCTAGGAGTTCTCTTATCTCCATTTTAACTTTTTGAGGGAAAGTAAACATGATGCATGGAGATTATGTAATGACAGGCAAGACTAAGCTAGGGCCGTGACACCCATGCACAGTGGCTACATCACCACGTTCCAGATCACCGTAGCGTGGTTGCTCCCCTGCGCCGTGACGATGGCGCTCGACGCGTCGGCGGCCGTCGGTCACAAGCACGAAAACTCGTCGTCGCCGCGGGCGTCGAGCGTGGGCGGCCAGGCGGCGGCCGTGTCGTCGTCGGCAGGATCCTTCCCATCCGCGTCCTCATCGACCTCCTCGCTCGGCGACGGGGTCGGGTTGCAGACGGTGCCTCTTCAGCGCAGCTGGTCCGCCTCGCCCAAGTGCTTCGGCGCGCTCGGCGGCAAGAAGAAGAAGGAGGCCGTGCCGAAGGGCGACGTGGTTCCGGCATCGCCGTCCACCGAGAACCGGAAGGGGCACCGACAGCGAAAGAACCGGCGGTCGCCGCCAGCCGGCGATGCATCCGTGTCGGGCTCCTCCAGCCCCGCTTCCTCAACTGCCTCCTCCTCTGTCGGGGATCGGCTCGGGTTCAGAACGTCTCATCAGCCGCAAGCTGCCGCGGGGCTCCAATACCAGCAATGCCCGCGCGCGCTCGCCGGGGTGCAGGAGGAGACGAAGGGCGGCGGTGTAGGCAGCTACCTGCGCGAGATCTCGAGGCGGCTGAGGCGGGGCGGCACGGAGAAACCGCCGCCGCCGACGGCGAGGATAGCCTGCACCGGCGGAGGGCGGAAGCGCGGGAACGCCATCGCGTCACAAGAAGAAATGCGGGCTTTCGTTACTGCGAGTGCCAGAATCATCGAAAGAAATGGGCCGCCCGTGTTGCCATTAGGTTTATTCTGACAAATAAATTGTTCAGGTGTTTGCTTATGAACTCTACTTTGAAGTTTGAACCTCAAAGCAGAATTATGATATGGTGATTTGGGATGGTGTAAATTTGTAAGTAGCCAACAAGGAGGAATGCTTCTGATTCTTGTTTATACAAGAGCAGAGGATTTGTTGTAGGCGTGCTTATATATATAGAGAGAGAATGAAATAAAAGTTGTACATGTTGGTACCAGATTAACGGAGCCGTCATGATTCATGAATCTTAAGCAGCTGTAGTTCAGGTTTAGGATACAATTGAGTCAACCCGAGCATCGCTTTTAGCACTATCGCACTTGCACATGTTTTGGCGGCAAATCGTTTAGGCTCATCGCTCATCTGACGTCGAGTAGTTTTTTTTTTTGAGAGAGAGAATGACGTCGAGTAGTTAACACCTCTTGCCTCAGCTCATGGGCCGAAGCTGTACCTGACGTAGATGCCAAGGCTAAACAGGACGAGCACCGCGCCAACCACGCTGGTCACAAGCTTTCTCCGTTCAGGGAGGTAGCTGTATCCGCGGCCTGACGCCGGCGCCGGTGCCTCCACTCCTTGGACGCCGTCGGCAGGGGTACCTTGTCCTTGATCAAGGCGGCCACTATCTTTCACCGCGTCGGCCCCGCGCTCCTCCACCGGCTGTTTCTGCACGTTCTCATCTTCCT
This sequence comes from Triticum dicoccoides, assembly GCF_002162155.2. NCBI lineage: Eukaryota > Viridiplantae > Streptophyta > Magnoliopsida > Poales > Poaceae > Triticum > Triticum dicoccoides. Next base: position 232,625,276 of record NC_041380.1, on the reverse strand, counting down.
TGTCTCCTGCTCGAACGCCGGAAGCATCGGCCTTGGCCGCCGGGGGCACCTGCTTGCCGGAGACGTCGCCGACCGCGGCCGCAGGCCCCGTCCTTAGCCCGGGCATGGTGACCCGCACGACGCCGCCCTCGAACCTCGCGTGGATGCCCTTGAGGTCGCAGCCGTCGGGCACGCGGAACTCCAGCCGGAAGCGGCTCCAGCGGTTGCCCGCGACGGCGCGCTCGCCGCGCACGACCACTAGCCCGTGGCTGCGGACCAGCTGCACCCTGATGTGCTCCTTCTTGTACCCTGCAATCGGCACCTCGTAACTAAATCAACACAAGCTGATCCCGGCATATACAACTCATGCGATGGTACTAATATGTAGGGGGGTGCGGTGCGTGCCTGCGGCGGTGAGATCGACGGAGAGGGTGTGGGTCGCCGGCTCGGTGACCATGTTGTGCGGCGGCACGAAGTCCTCGTACGCGCGGCCGCGGGCGGCAGCGGGGGCGGCCATCACTGATCCCTGTTGAATAACGTGTTGGGTCGCTGAGGAATGTAGCTGGCGAGTATGCACTGCTTGGTTGCAGAGGCTACGTGCCTATACATTTATATGGTTGGACACTTGAGCTGGCGTGTCCTAGAGGCGGGGGAGTTAGAAACCCTTACCCTTCACAGTAGAGAAGGAACTTGTCAGGTGGTGATACCTTGTATCCTGTTCTGGACCACTTCTTCTCCGGCATCGCATCTCCCATGGGCTTGCCAACACGCACGATCGCTGCATGTGACGATTGGACGGACATCCCTCAACTGAAGCATGCATGTCCCGGGACGCAAGCCACCGGCTGACCCTGACCCTGACCGACATTACAGACTCAAGCATGGTATAAAGCAGCATCACAAAACCCAGACCACCGCGAAGGGTGAATAAACGAAAAACTAAAATAGTACTCCCTCCGCCCAAAAAATAAGTGACTCAACTTTGTAATAGTTCTAGTACAAAATTAGTACAAAGTTGAGTCACTTATTGTGGGACGGACGGAGGGAGTACGTACTAATTACATGGAACGCTCAAAACCAGGTAACCTCATGCTACAACTGTCTATCTACATGACTTTGCTCTAAGAAATGACCAACCCAACAGCAAACTCCTAGACGGGATGTACAACCCAGCTATCAATCAATCAAATAAACCAAGCAATGATTCCCGAGCTAGCTGGTAGGTACTCTACTGAGCTAAATAAAGCATCTAACTGAGCTCATCCTGTGGAAACAGAGGCTGCTTCAGAAATGCATCCTTCAAAAGGGAGGATGTTTGCCGCTGTCCGCTGAATCTTCTATGTGCCGCTTAAACCTCCTCCAAAGAAGCACCTCTTCAGCAGCTTTCGCCTAGGAAGTAGGCTAACAGTTGCATTGTTGCCCCTAAAAAGAACAGTTGCTCTGACAGGAAAGATTTCGTCTTCCAGTTTCAACCAACATGCTCAACTTGGGACACTGGGCAAACACACAACAAGAGTGTCTTCCAGTCTGTGAATGACAACCATCAGTAGGCTCGTGGATCCACTCCCCAGTCACCACTGATACTTGGCAGCAACAAGAACCTCCTCATAGCGTTTAGCAGCAGTGTCCCAGCTTAGGTCCTGCATCATCCCTCTCCTCCGGAGTCCCTCCCAGCTAGACTTGTAGTTCCTGTACGTGTTCAGGCAGTGCCCCAGCGCATCGATCATCCTGTTTGCTTCCGCATTTTCAAAAGTCCAACCAAGCCCAGCCTCCTCATATGGATTGTAGTGCTGGACGGTGTCTCGAAGGCCACCCACCGCATGCACCACCGGCACGGTCCCATACATCATTGCATAGAGCTGGTTCAACCCGCAAGGCTCGAACCTTGACGGCATCAACAGTATATCAGTTCCTGCGGTCATACGATGAGCCAACCTGACAGAGAAACCAACCCAACCCCTAACACGGTCGTAGTGCTGGCTTTCAAGCCTCCTCAGTGTGTCTTCAAGGTCTTGCCTCCCGGTACCCAGCAGTATTACCTGTACATCTTGACCAGCTATCCATGGCATTGCTTCTGCTATCAGGTCTACGCCTTTTTGATTGTCTAGCCGTCCGATGAAAGCAATCACAGGAACATCCCCACGAACCGGGAGACCAAGCTCTTTCTGCAATGCCGCTTTACACTGTGCTTTACCTGTTTCAACAGTTACCAGAGAATAGTTGCTGTATCCATCTGATTTCAGGTGGACATCACACCTAGGATTCCAATCAGTGGTATCGATACCATTTACAATGCCTTGGAATTTCCAATCACTTTCATTAATGATCCCATGAAGGCCCCAACCACCTTCAGGCGTTTTGAGCTCCCATGCATAACCATGGCTAACAGTAAGTAAACGGTCCGCAGCTTTAATTCCAGCAGCAAATATGTTTAGATGATCACCTCCAAATGGGTCGTGATGTTTGAAAAGGTCCAAGTAGTTACTGGGCAAATCCAGGTAACTGAAATCGTCCAAGGGGCCACGGCCCTGGAACAGAAATTAAAGTTAACTCATCTTGATGGATCATATGTTTGATAGAGAACAATTGTTACACCAAAGCAACAAACAGACTAGGATTACAAATTTACACTATAGAACTACCCAAGGCTGGAAAGTGGAAACAGAAGAAATTATAATGACAACATAAGGTAACTGATACTGTTGTTGTCATCTGTAACTGTGACTGTAAGGAACTACTTTTATGAAGACAATGTACACTAACTGATATGTTGTGCTCTCCAGTAAAAGACGTCTTTTCTGGATCCTTGTGAGGATAGGATGTATTACATGTTTTGCTATATGAGTGACTATTTTTTAAATTTCTCCATTATTGAATAACTATGTATATATTGTTTGTGAATTGGCAAAATTAAAGCTCGTAACAGCATTCCAGAAACCATGTCCATCTTGATGACATCCACGGAATGCTCATTTCCATGTAAAATCCACGGAATACATAGCAAAAGTGTGGGACAAATACTAAAATACATATCAGATAAAAGGTGAGATTAAGGGGAAGAAACGTTACCTGATGTGCTATATTGTGTATCACAAGGACAGAGCGGGCATATATCATGAAACCATTGTCACGATAATAAGCCTTCAAATAAACAGGCAGTAATGCAGTGTGCCAGTCATTTGCTATGAATACAAGATTTCCATCGCCGTAGCAAAAACCACCACATGGAACACACCATGGAGCCTAGATCAAGGTCATTACGTTTTCTATTAGCATATTGAGGAAGAAAGATGCCAATCATAGAAAAAGCAGAGCAAAACAATGTTAATGTACATGTTAAGTGTTTGTGTACTTATTTCCATGAAATAAATGTACATGTTCTTATGGATTATCAGTGCCTGGAGAGAGAAATGGCTTAGCCGCAAGAGAATTTACCTCTACAGCTGCTTTGCACAATAAGATCATTCGTTTCAAGATATCCTGCAGAAAAAAATTGACCTACTCGTCTCAATAATAAGCAACCCCAAAAGGCAAAGAGAAGACAACTGGCTGCTACAACATAAATATCATCTCAGCTTTTGCAAATATGCAATTTAGTATAGTAAGCAGAATATTACATTACTTACTGTTCGGTCTCCACCATAAATTTCACTCTCAACATTGTGGAAGATAGGATTGTCGATAAACACAAAATCCACGCCATCTATGTATGCATGATAATATTTTACCTCCATATCCTGTACAAAGAACGTGTTTTCAAAAGGAATTATTACTATCACAAGATAAAGCTATTACGAACAAGAGGGGAAAGCACCTGCCCTGCGACCTGGTACCTCTTTGGTTCTCCTATTTGGCGAGGTTCTTCATAGTTCCCATACATTGGTACTATCGCCTGTAAATGTATACATGTAAACAAGTTACCAAAGGTGCAACTGAAAGGTAGTCTATTTAGCATTCAAGTACTTCCACCCCGCGATCAAGCGGCTCAGCCGCCGAATGTGACTTGCGAGACGGTACCAGCCCGTAGCAGGGCCTTTCCCCACATCCTTTGGTCACCGTATCCTGGCTGTGTCGTGTCACTATGGTCCTCTCCTGCGTCTCCTTGGTGGGTGGTCGACTGTGCCAGCGGGGCTGCCCGGCGGAGCATCCAGCGGGGATCAACAGGTGGCCCAGATCTGTGTGGCCACTGCTCCATCAGATCTGGCCGGCGTCTTGCCCCCATGCTGCCGGGCACCTCTTCGGCCTGACAGCCGCAGGCAGCTAGCTGGAGGCGGCAGGCAGCAGCAGGCCAGTTGGTGGTGCTGCAGGTGACTCCCCTCCCCTTAGACGTGATTGTGTGCTAATCCCTTGTCTACGACGGTGGACAACTTCAGCAAGCTGCTTCCCTGTCTCTGCCCTGACCCGCTCACCTGCTCCCTCCCCGATGGACATGGTGGCGTTGGTGGTCTTTTGTGGTCAGCGATCAAGAGCCAGGGTGAAATCCTTGCCCAGCCACAACCATTGTTGATGATGGCTAGCGAAACTGAGCGGCGACGGCGGCGCCACAGCGTCGTTCTCCTTGGAGGCGCCGTTGTGGTAGCCCATGGAGCCCTCCAATGTGGCGGCATGAGACAAGAGCCCTCTTGTAACAAGGATGCATCTTCTTTTCTCGAAGCTCATCTCCTAAGAACCTTCTGGTTAAGCGTGCTTGGCTGAGAGCAATATGGGGATGGATGACCGACTTGGAAGTTTCCCGGGGCGCGCACGAGTGAGGACAAAATGTGCCGGCAAGACTCGTGTTGGTCTGTGGGGCTAATCCTGAGCCTAATGATAGCCGGGAGTAATGACTACCAGCCAAAGGGTGGTGTTACAAAATGGTATCAGAGACGACCATCATGGTTACACAGGCATGTGTGGGTTAGGGGTGCGGGCATGTGGCGCATGGCACGTGTGGGCCCCTCAAGGCGCACGACATGGCACAGTACCGGCACCGAACGCATGAGCGTGTTGGTGCAGAGCAACCCATGGACATCACCATGGACCCTACACAAACACCCCAAGTGCCAAGTGGACCGATGACTAGAGCACGCGCACGTGCCATTGAAACCGAGGTGAACTCTCGCTCCTCTTTGAACTACCTTTACATTCATATGAGACATGGCTACTACCTCAACCGGAGACCCTATGTACCAAGGACGCGACCATGGAGAAGCAAGGGAACAAGGCCAAGCCATGGCGGAAGAGGAGCAAAAAAAAAGAAGAGAATACTGCCCCTGCTTTGCAGCCAGACGACCGGACTGCTACCCCGATGTCCGGGCTAAGCCCGGACGAAAGGATCACCTGGATAGCCGTCCGGCCTCAGCCCGGACGACTGGCTTGGCATCAGAAGCCTCGGCCGTCAACTCGGACGTCTGTCTTGCTATCCGGACATCCGGCACCTGGAGCGTGCCCTTCACCCAGCCAGCCCGACCTCGCACCTGCTTCAGCACCCGGATGTCCGGCTTGCACCCCAGACAGTCCGGCCTGAGCCCGGACATCCGGCCCCTGCCTGCGTGCAGCCCGACCCAAGAGGCCTTGTATCCATCTCATGTCCAATGAAATGGTTTCCACGCATGTCCAAGAAAAAGAGTATTAACGTACTTCAAATGTAATTGACAGGACAGTAGTTTATAAGGAGATCGAGACGCTCAGAAAATGTAAAATTAGGTGGTGTTTGGTTGAAAGGTCTTTATTTCGTACCATGCTTGCTTACTGTGAAGGGGATACATGACCAATTGTTTGGTTATGTTACCCCATAACCACAATAAATGTATTAGGAATAAACCCCAGGTCACACAAAGAGGGATGTATTCCAATTACATTACCCTATTTGAGTTAATTCCTTACCTGCTACCCACTGTTGATTTACATGATCTCTTTTCAGTGCAACTGAAACAGCCACTCTGTACTGGCTCAGCATTTAGGTCATCTAAGCTGCAGTACATTTTGACATATGCCAACAAGTTGTGTTGTGCAGCTTGCTAGTGCTTCAAGCTAATCCATGCCTCAGTGGGGAAGGGTATAGTGTACAAGTGATGCTAGATGTACCATAATTATCTGAATACATCATTCTTTTTGTTAAGAGTTAATTCCATTTTTTACGCCTAAGTTTGATATTTTTGACAGAATTTACCCCATTTAAGATGCGGTGAACTATATTATATATATCATCTTCGTGGCGCGCCATATAAACAATGATATGTATGTCCGACTTGTGAAAGCGCTAGAAGATTTAGAAGGGTAAAAACTGGCAGGAGTTTGGTTAAATGGAATACTTTCTCTTAAATGGGGTAAAATCTGTCACAAACCTGCAACTTAGGGGTAAAATATGGAATTTACTCTTATGTTAATGGCCCATTTTACATTGAAGACCAAATCAAATGATTGCCACAATTGATTATACTCATGAAATATTTATTCATTCAAATTTTACTAGGCACAAACATCATGATACCTAGGTCATTCGGCGACATAATTTTTGAATTTTAGGTCATCTACTGGATTAATATGCTACTTCATGAACATTAAGCAGCATCTGCTTATCTTCCATGTTGACTTGCGGCATTTACCAACTGTCAGCAGCTTAGTTGAGTCTCTATTTACAATATCATCATAAGACGGCTTCTAGAAACATACCATGACACGATGACCTCTCTTTGACAAAGCCTTAGGCAAAGCTCCGGCAACATCCCCAAGTCCACCTGCAGGAGATTAAAAACATGGTTACAGCTTGTTAGAGTTGTGTCGAATATTGTGTATAAGGTAGGTTACAGTTGGACTTGTAGTTGTATTGTGTTTAGATAGGATATGGTGTCGTGTCCAAGTAGGACACTTGTATCCTAGGCCTCTCATATATAGTGAGGGTAGACACACGATGTAACCTATGCCAACATAATAGCACAGGTACGCAGGGGGAGCCGGCGGCGTGTGCCGGCGCCCAGGTGGCCGGTGTGCGGTATTGTGACGGTGTCACGGGGAGGAGCGCCCGTAGTCAGGCCCCGGGGATATAGCCATATCGGTGAACCTCGTTAACAAATCTCGGTGTCGTGCTCGTCTGGTTGCTTGGTCCTCGGATGATCGACGGTATGCCTCGGATTTATTCTAACAAGTGGTATCATGAGCAAGGTTCAAGGAGGTCGCGGATCATTGATCTAGAGGATGGATCGTCGTCAAGTTTCGGTACAAAGACGATGTGCGGAAGATGTTCCATGGTGGTCGTTGGGTGCGCTATCGACGAGATCAGGATAAGCATCAGGCAGCATTGGTGAGTTGCATCAGCGGGCGGCTAGATCGGTTCAGTCGATTGAAGCGGTGGCGGCATGTTCGAGAGGACTCGGCGAGATCGGTTCGATCGAATCGGTCGGCGCGTGGTACACGCGGATCAGCTGTGCAGTGGCAGGAATCCTGTGGCGGCGAGTGGCATCGGCAAGTTGCCAGGCGGGGCTGGCTTGTGCAAGGCACGCTAAGGCCCAGGAGGGGCCTGCAGGCGTGTGGCTAAGGCGGCCCAAGGTGGCTGGTGTGGCTGCGCAGGATGCAAGGCGAGCGACGGAATAGGCCACGGCGCACGCGGCTGGGACGGCTGGTGAGGCCGGCGTGTGTGGCATGCGTGCAGGAAGCTGTGGACGAGTGCATGCAGGAAGCTGCAGAATGTGCAAAGCCAAGGATACCGTGAGATTTGTTTGAGAAAAAAAAAGTGCAGTTCTTGTGCGTGCATGGAGGAGCTATTAGTGGACCAAGACAAGAGAAGGAATTGTGCGGAGGGATCACTTGGTCAGGTTTGCATGGAAATTTCTCTTGTGGGTCATGTTTGCTAAGAGTGCTTGGTGCGTGTACGTTAAGGACGACAGCACGCGCATAAGGCTTGGAGGAGCCTGGAGTGCGCCGTGGCAGGATCATGCAAACACAGGGCGTCAAGCAATGCATAGAGATGTGCGGACGGACACGATGCAGGGTGGAGCATGGTTGCAGTCGGACAAGTTCGGCTGGGTCAGACTAGATAGTCTGACGGATCGACTTGGATGTTGGTTGGTACAGAAGACGGTGGTGGAATCGGCGACGATGCCATAAGAGCGTGATGCTGATGGTGACCGACTTCTGGGCGTGGAAACACGTGGTGCACATGCCCGAGGCTTGTGTGGTTTCGACAAGACTATGGCGCGGGGTTGATTCAAGACGGTGCACATGAGAGCTTGAAGTCGACGGGGCACGAGGGTGGACCAATCATCTACCATGGAGTCATGTTGAAGGTGGAGCTGGATTGAGGGGCTACGGTGTAAGGATCCAGAGAATCGAAGCCTATTCGGTGGGGAAAAGCGAGTGACACGCAGTTCGGACTGGAACCCGGTGGTCTGATGGAAGCGTGAAACGCGTCATCGGTCGGTGATGATCGATGGTACTCTACAGTGGGGGTTGAGTGGTGTGGTTTCGCGACCCTTGAGAGTCGACCGGGACAGCGGAGGCTCGATGCGGTAATAGCGGCGAGGCGTGCGGTATGCACGGGGCATGGAGACGGGCCAGGGCTCTGGTGGTCATACATGTGGTGAGACAACTGCGAATTTGACTCGGGATGACTATAAGCAACGGTGAAATTCCTTCAAGTTTCAGACAGGCGGTCAAGAAAGGAGCGGTGATGTTGAGTTCAGGTAACTCTTACGTGTGACACCCAATATGTGAGTTGTTCACTTTCACGCAGGTCAGTGATCAGTGTGTGATGGCGTTGGATGGATACTTTGGAAGTTGGGAGCACAGACTAGAGTAAAGAGGAACTTAATTTTGCTCGAGCATTGGCTGTGGTCAAGAAAAGAAGGGACTACAAGTTGCAGGTGGAGTCATATGGAGTCTTTGGAGTAGCAGCGGTGCTCATGGGATAAGCTCAAGTCCAATGTACATGGAAGTTTGATGCATTGACGAACTCAAGGTGGTGGAGAATATTCGCCAAGGTGGAGTTTGTTAGAGTTGTGTGCCGGCGCCCGGGTGGCCGGTGTGCAGTATTGTGACGGTGTCACGGGGAGGAGCGCCCGTAGTCAGGCCCCGGGGATATAGCCATATCGGTGAACCTCGTTAACAAATCTCGGTGTCGTGCTCATCTGGTTGCTTGGTCCTCGGATGATCGACGGTATGCCTCGGATTTATTCTAACACAGCTCCCTTAGCAAGCCATTAGAAACGAAAATTAGCAGTGTCTTCAGGTTTGAAATCATGTGCAGCTATGCATACTTATTACTCCCTCCGTCTCATAATGTAAGATGTTACTACAACCAATACACTCATATATTGGTTGTAATAACATCTTATATTATGGGACGGAGGGAGTATATTATAGACTATAGAGCAATGAATTTGTGCTCACTCTTCTGATTACCAAACTGATTTTCAGCTTAATGATAACATCTGCACAGATTTCTTACGACCTCCAAAAATAGAAACAAAACAATGTGTACTAACAATTAGCAGAAGCTAACCCTTTTTTTTCTTGCAAAGAAAGCCCTTTAAGATATTCATGTTAAAACCTCATAAGCCTTTACAGAGTCGGTTTCAATGAAGTAGAGAAACATGGACAGCTATAGATTTCAACAAAAGGCATGGATGGACCATTTAACTTGTTAAATACTTCTGAATTTATCTTGTAGGAGAAGTAAACATGCATAGGAGCTCAAGAGATGAATCGGGAACTTATGGCTCAGGATGGGCGCCAAACTCAAGAATGAGGCACCACTTGGGAGTACGGTATCATTTGGTGAAGCTCCTTTAACTTTTTTTTGGAGGGGGTGGAAGGGGCTATCGAATAACTGAAAAAAATCCTCTTTAGATGGAAAACTGAAATGTAGTTCTACTTAAGTGCAAGCAACATGGGCCTGTGATGTTAATGGTTTAGGAGTTGATTTCAATCGGACATGTCGGATGCTTTTCTGAATATCCAATTCCAAGGTATAGCATGCATGCTCCTTTTACCAAGAGGAAAAGACTATCCAGATATAAGGATTTGCTGGGCATCCACGTAGATCACATCCAAACAAAATCCGTCGTGCCTTGCTTTCTGTGAACACCTACTCAATGACTGAGAAACTTTGTTTTTTTCGTGTCTGACTTGACTACGAGGACAGTGCAAGCCAATGCTCCGGGCGACAGCCTGACAAGAACAAATATCTAATTCGTCTAGTTATGAAGGAAAAAGTTTTGTAGAAACCGTGACTCTTCTAAACATTACGTGATGATAAATAAATTCATTCCTATGGTTAAATCCATGTCCTAATACTTGGTGTACTAAGCGAGGAGTACCTACAAGCTACTAGCGCAATTTTTTCTAAGATGACAGAGCCAGCCAGAAAGTAGCCAAGCTTGCTTCCAATTTTGTAGTTTAGAAGAGAAACTGTAGGGAAGGCCCTGACAAGAATAAGAGATTCTATAGTGATCCATTTGAATAGGTCTCAGGTGATGCTGCTCCGACGGCAAAACATTATCAAGACTACAGCAGCCATTAAATAGTGGCAATGAGTCGACGGCCCCTTTTCCGCTATGATGTGCTATTTAAAATAGTGGTAGGCCAGTAGCTAGTAGGTGTGGGGGTGTGCGCGTGTGTGTGTTCTTCTTGTTCCTTCAGGTATCACTGCAGTTGTCTTGATGAGCAATAGGATAACTTAGTATGCATGCACACATACCCTCCGTGTTTCTCCTATTCTTCCTCAATTATAGCTGTTACCAGTAACTACAGATGTGAACACACATATAACTTGAATAGGTAACACTCGTGGAAATATTAAGGTGAGAAACTAGAGCATAAAATACATATCCTCCAATATGTAAACCAGAACATTTTGCACCAAAAAGGAAATTATACACCCCTGAGAAATACTTAATTAGCACCGGGAATATAACCAAAAGGGGTATTATTTTCGGGCCACATTCTCCGGTTCTCCATCCTAGAGGTGCTAAGTTTGAATCTGGAATTTTACAAATAGAAAAGCTTGAAAAAATGAAGCTTTATTAAATCGTTCTTGCCTGTTTTCGACCAAGGAGCACATTCTGCAGCTACCAATATGATATTCATAACATCTACAGCGGCCGAAGAAGATGAATTGTCATCTATTTCCTCAGTAACTGAGTGTCCCTTTTCATAATCCTGCTCCATACCATTAACAGATTGTGGTTCATATACGTTAGTAGCAGCACTAGAGAAAGTTTTGTACAGATAGTGAACATAGCTGACCTTGCTATATGATCCATTAACATCAGTGTAGGAAAGTTTGTCTTCTAAACTTCCATAGTATTCATGCTGGCCACTAATAGATTCTCCATGAGTTGAACGGATTTCGGATTTCTGTGAACGCCTGTCAAGGTACATCTGAAGATCATAGCCAATCTCTTCGCCCTCTGAAACTGCATCCGAGCGTGAAAAGGGACTACCACTGAATGGCTCTTGCCCATTATGAATGGAGCTGGCCTCAATAACAGAGATGAGCTTCTTCTTTTCTGATATCTGAATAAGCTGGCAGTGTATTACAATTCAATCCATGATGGTTCCACAAATTATAAATTACACCATAGATGAATGAGCTCCACATAGTATGGTTTTAATTCAAGTAGATAAACAGTAACACATACATAATGTAATGTGAATTCCATATCATTCATGCAAACATAAATGTAAGAGCACTAATAATTCCAGAAATGGGCTAATGATGAGCATGGATAGTTAAAAAGTACACCGCAAGGTTATTCACAAAGATATTGTGCATTCCAATCTGTAACCAATATGTATTCAGACACATTTCCGATTCCAGCAAGAGTGTTAAATTGACACCTTACGCAGTAGATTCTGTGTGTCAGCCTTTCTTGTTTCCTTCTAAAGGTGGTGGTGCAAATTACTCACTGGTAACACAGACCCTGTTAGGCTGTTACCACCAGCTACCCCTGACAACCATGTTCCTCAGAACTGTAACCATTCCAGTTGTGCACAAACCGTTGCTTAGAATGCACATGCGGTTCAGTCTAGCGTTCAAAATTCAGGCTAAAAAGAGTTACTAGTTCAACTTCCGGGAGGCACGGCGGACGGCAAGGGTATGCCATTTTGACTTCACTTGGAGGTCTAGCATTTTTCAGTGTAATTGAGGAGCTTAATGGGTGATCCACGGACTAAAAGTAAGACATAGTTTAGGACGTTCATATCCGCATTTATCATTTTAACAAAAGTGCTCCCGTACATGTACCTAAAAGACATTTATATATGAAGGAAGGTCATGCGATGTGATAATGCTATGTCCTTAACAAAATCCACTAGGCAGTTTAGTCTCACTAATCGTTGTAGCCGTGCCATGAGCTGGATTAGAGCTTCAGACAGAAATGTTGGGTAACAATATTTTTGAAAAAATGAATACTAACATTTTTTAAAGTGATCCACCAGATGAGAGCATGAAGAAGAAATGCATTTGATTCGAGAAACGAAACGTGCAAAGGATACCTGATCAAGTAGATCTCTGTGCATCGCCAGCACCTCTCTGCTCTTCCGGATGGTGGCGCGGAGGGCCTCATTGGAAACACGGACATCGTCGTCGTCGTGGTCGGCATCCTCGCCAACTTGATTCACAGCGTCGTCATGTGCCCCAGCGGCGCATAAACACTTTCTCGACCCCCTTTTAGTCCAACCCCTGAGTACCGCCGGCCACCCATAGACACCATTGACGCAAAACCTCACCTACGAAGCACACAGCGCACAGAACAGGAAATCAGCAGTTCAGCACCTCCCGCAGGAAAATATCATGAGATATGAATGAAGTCCATAAAGGAAAAACTGCGATGAGGCACCGATCGCATCAATCTCGAACGCGGCGAACAGCTAGGGTTGACCCGAGTCGTGAATCGGCTGTCCAAGTAGACGGAGAGCAACAAGATGACTAAGAAGCTCTGATGACGCGTTCCAAGCGAATAGGAGGAGGAGAGGCGATGCTCACGGGTCGGGCGGACGCTGGGATCGCTGGGCGGCGGCGGGGGACTCGAACAGACGGGCGCTGGAGTCGGCCGTGGCAGCGGAAGGAGGAGGAGGGGGAGGCCGCGGCGGTAGGACGGGGAGAAGCGCCGTGGCGAAGCAGAGCCGCGGGGGGCGGGGCGAAGAAAGAGGAGGAGGTGGCCGCCATTGGAAGACTCCTTCCACTGGAAGGCTCCCACTCACTGCCAGCGTGCTGCTGCTCGGTGCTGATCCGAATTTCCGGGTGTGAGGTGAGGGGGAAGACTGGAGAAGAAGGCGGTGGGGTCGGAGGTTTCTCTGGTTCACTGGCTATTCCTCGTGTTTGGACTCACTTTGGACTTTGGAGTTGGGTTTTGTTCAATTTGGGTCTTTCTCCTAGCATTTGCAGCTGCTGAGTCGCCGGCCACGAGTACGAGGGCACCACCAACGTGTGGCGTGCGTGCATGTCACGTTCTTTCTCCTTTATTGGTTTTCTTAGTATTTTGTGTCAAATTTTAACTATAGATTTAATTAATAAAATGTTTTTTTGCGGGTCGCAAAAAATAGTATCATTAGAAACTATGTTCATATACGAATCCAACGATATAATTTTTATGACATGCATTAACATTTTGTCAATTAAATCTATGATCAAATTTTGGCACAAAAAACGAAGAAAACTAAGAAACCAGTGCGGAGGTAGTAAAACTTCTCGCGTTTCTTTTCGTGGCATGGAGAAAAGTATCCTCAGAGCAGAGTAGGGCATTTGGGTGACGGGGCTCTATGGAGCCATAGTTTAAAAAACCAAACCGGAAATTGAACCAGAAAGGTTGTCGGTTCAGGTTTTTACCGGTCGGACCGCTGGTTCACCGGTTCGATTGTTGGTTTTTAAGCAATAAAATAATATATGTTGAGTAATATATGTACTAATATAGTGTGAAACAATGGTCAAATAAAATTATTTTCATGTAGTGGACAACAAAGTAACATAACCGAGTTGGTTATTGGGCCATGGGCATTCCTGCGTACTGCTCACACGTTCTGGGGTTGAATTCCACTTCTCCCAATTTCTATTAAAAAATCCTGTTTTTTCCCGGTTCAATGGCCTGGTTTTTTCATCGGTTTTCTCCGGTCTGATTGCAGAACGGTCTTATTAGCTTAAACAATCGTTGAGGCCGCCGGTCTCCGTTTTTTCCGATTCGACCGTCGGTCCGCTCCGGTTTTTTAAACTATGCATGGAGCTCTTTATCTTTTAAAATTTTGAAATTCAAACTTTCTAATTAAAAAAAGATTCTGAAAACAATTATGCAATATAAAAGGATTAAATGTATAAGTGTGTAAAAATGCAAGATGAAATATTTTGAAATGCGACCTGTGCAAAAAAGACAAATTTCTGGGCTTTGAGGATGAATAGTATCATGTGTTGAAAAGCCCTATATTTTTTTCACAACTCTCATTTCAACGTATTTTCTCCTAAAAATTTGCACACATGTACGTTATGCCTCTATGTATATATGTATTTTTCAAAAAAAATGTAAAGAATATGAGTTTTGACGAATTTTGAATTTTACAAGGGATGCCTCGAGGGAGCTCGACCTCCAAAAGCAATTTTCTCTCAAAGCAAGTATATATAAACTGACCATAAGAAATGCTATATTAGATTATTTTTTTACCTGGTTGAAAGAAAGAGAAAAAAGCGGACTATAAACTTACACCTGGTTGTAGCATGTGTTTTAACAACTTTTGTCAGAGAAAAAGGTGGACCACGTATTAATGACATGGCATACAAATATGACTCACTATTGTATTAGCGGGCTATTAACTTCACATATCCCATTGTGGGTTGTACTATTAACCATGCTCTTACGATAAAACAATAAAGCTCTCTTCCCAAGGCAGGTTGATCATTTTTGTTCCGATTACAATTCTTTTTGATTCTGACATAGGATGTTCTCCAAAAGATATAGTGTAAGGCATTTCTTCCGGCAAGCATGCTCGCCGCCGCACCCTGCTGGTGTTGGACGGTGCCTATTCACTGACGCTCTAGATGATGTGTCGGTCGAAGAGGTGTTGCTGCCTCATCTGTCGTGGTTCTAACTCTGACAGTGATGTAGGGGGGTAAGTATGGAGAGGCGATGTCTTAGCTATGGAGAGGTTGTAAGGACGCAAGGTTTACGAGTTCAGGCCCTTCTCGGAGGAAGTAAAAGCCCTACGTCTCGGAGCCCGGAGGCGGTCGACTGGATTATGTGTGTATGAGTCACAGAGGTGCGAACCCTTGTCTCGGAGGAGGGGGTGGCTTATATAGAGTGCGCCAGGACCCCGGTCAGCCCCCGTTACGAAGGGTTCAATGTACATTAAGGTAGGGCGTTACTGATAACGCTAATAATAAAGTGCTATGATGACCATAAAAGCTACTTAATGACCGACCGTTAGCGTGCGGAGTGACTTTAGGTTTCCTGGCCGTCGAGTGGTTGGATCTTGGTCGAGTAATTGCTTCTTGGTCGAATGTCTTCGAGTCTGTCGAGTGGAACACCTCCAAGTCGATTGAAAGGTGATTTATTCTAGAGGCGTCCTTGGGTAGGGCAGTTAGGACAGGTCCGTGACCCTACCCTAGGTACATAGCTTCATCATTAGCCCCCGAATGGATCGAGGTTTGAGTGGGGAAGGAGTTGAGGACTTCTCGGACTCGTTTTTTATGCCGTGAGCATATCTTGTTTCGGATCAACGGACCTGAGTGATGACAGCAACTCCCTTTTCAGTCGCCTTGATCCATTCTTAATTCTTCGCCGAGTGAGTTTCTTTACTTGTAAGGCTCCGAGTGACGGTGCGGAGGAGATCTTTGGTCTGACAAGTTATTTGCTGCCCGCAGATTTAGTGGGATCCGAATTTTGGGAAGCGCGCGGGACGGGGGAGGCCGCAGTAATCAGACGAGATAGAGCGGAGCCGCCCCGATCCCCGCGCTACCTTTTTTGCCACGTATCACTCGTGCGGTCGTTACGGGTTTTGACAGAGCCATCTGGGCCTACTTGTCAGCCACTCGGAAGCGGCCTCATATAAGGCGTTGGACCGGAGTCTCCCGAACAGTGCGCCCCATTATCTCTTTTCCTCCTCACGCCTCTTCTCTGCGCTCGCTCTTGCTCCAGCGCCACCGCGCCACACGCGTCTCGTCGGCGACAATGGTGAAGGAGAAGACAGCGGCTCTGGAGCGGGCAAAGAAGGCGACGGCGAGGTCAAAGAGGAAGGCGACGAGCCGGGGCGGATCTTCCTCGCGGACTGGCCTGCCGAAGGGTTGGATCCAGGGCGACTGGATCCACTCGAGGATCTCCCAAGAAGACCTCGACGACCTGGCCGAGGGAGGGCTGATCCCCTACGACTCGGCGCGGCTTCCGGGGAAGGAATCCGAGACGCAACCCCGGGAGGGTGAGCGCGTTCTTCTTGCCACCCACGTCGACCGTGGGTTTTCCTTGCCTCCTCATCCTTTCTTCCGAGGGTTTCTGAACTTCTTTGGGGCTCAACTCCACCATTTTACCCCCAACTCAATCGTTTATCTTGCCGCGTTCATTTCCTTGTGTGAGAACTTCTTGGGTTGTCGACCTCACTGGGGTCTTTTCAAGCATATTTTCACTTGTCGCTCCCAGACAGTGAAAAAGGCTAATCCGAGTGACGAGAGGACCCAAGTGATCCAGATGTGTGGGGGTCTTGGCATCCAGACGAGGGGAAAAGGCTTCTTTCCGGCCATGATTCTTCCCGATTTAGTTCGCGGATGGCAGTCGACCTGGTTCTACTGCAAGGACCAGTCGACGCCAGGGCAATCGACTGGCCTCCCTCCCTTTACCATGGACTGAGTGGAAAAACCCTCCCCTTTAAAGGTGCTCCCGGAGGAGAAGGCGCAAGTGAAGGTGTTGGTCAACCGAGTGGTCCAGCTCATTCGTGACGGGGTCACTGGTATGGATCTCTTGGAGGTCTTCCTTCAGCGGCGCATCCAGCCTCTTCAAGCCCGAGACCATCCGATGTGGATGTATTCGGGTCTAGAAGAATCCACTCGGATCTACTCTGAGGAGGTCGATGACGACACACTGGAGAAGTGGTTGTCGAGCATTACCGGGAACAAGGACAATCCCAGAGGAGCCAGAGAGTTCTCCCATTCGACCAGTCGCGTGCACCAGAGCAGGTCTAATTCTGAGTTTTTGCTTGTAATCCGAATACACTCGCGCAGCTGTCTGTATTGCGTCGACTGACTTTGTTCTCCCTGCTTTCTTTTAGGCCATTACTGAAATGTATTCGATTCCCAACGGGGAGCAAGAGCAAGCTCTGGAAGGCGAGGCGAGTGGTGGCGAAAGTGGCGAGTGGACTTCTGATGGTGAAGGGGATGGTGGAAGTGACGAATCAAGTGATGGGGAAGAAGTCGAGTCGCCTCCTCGCATAGAGAGACGATCCAAGCTTGACCAAGAACGGCGGAGTGCCCGCGACAAGGCAACTGCTCAGGCTGGCCAGTCTTCGAAGCATCCTCGGGTCTCTTCACCAACCCCGACTGAGAAGGCGCCAAAACACCCCAAAGTTGCAGAGCCGAAGACTCGGAAGGCGCTGCCAAAGATCAAGATTGATATCCCTGTCACCTCCGTGTGAGTGTCTCTCCTTGTATTCACTCGACGCTCCACGCTGTTTGTTTTTCTTGTTTTAACTGGACGAACTTTGGAATTGTTAGCGCTGCCACTTCCGGGACCTCAGCTTACAGGGATGATGATGAGGTGATGGAGGATGCGGTCACTTCTAATCCAGGTATAATTTTCGCCATACTATCTTTCTTTGGTCGATTCAACTACATCGTGCATCACTGGGTGACGTGATTTTGGTAATTTGAACTTTGCACAGCTCCCAACATTATTGACCTCCCTGATGATGATGAAGAGCCCGAGAGGTCTTTGACGAGGAAGAGTAGGCGAGCTCCTGCAAGTGAGGCGCTACAGTCGACGCCGAGGGCGGAACCAGTCGTTCAGGACACTGGTGACGTCAATCGGGATTCTGTTACCTTCGCGGAGCCCCTGTCGAGTGCCTTGCCTTCTTCTTCGGATGCTCAGGCCCCTGTCGACCCGCCTTCAGTTTTTGCGACCCATCATGTCCCAAAGGACAAGGTGAATGCTGCTAGGGAAGCCATACGCCAGGCGGGCATTATGATGGAGAAGATGAAGATGGTGCGGGACGCCAGCCAAGCCGCCTATGATGCCAGCTCGGCTCTCCAGAGCAACGTTCAGGTCAGTAGGCTATCTGAAGATTCTTTCCGAAAATCTTTGCGTCTGTACACCCATTGGGTGCGTCGATTGAAGTTTTGGACTAGTGGAGACTACAGTGGACTGCTGGCAGTCGACTGTAGTCTTTGTATTTTGCCGAATGTATAAACCAAACTGGTAGTTTGTCTCTTCCACTCGACTTCGACGGGCCGGTCGAGTGGGATCAGAACCGGTGGGGGCACGCTAAGTGCACCCACTGGGTGTAGTCCCCGAGACTATGGTGGACTGCTGGCAGTCGACTGTAGTCTGAGTTCTACTTTCTTTCTCTCTTTTTTCTTTGAACTCGACTTCGGCGGGCCGGTCGAGTGGGATCAGAACCGGTGGGGGCATGCTAAGTGCACCCACTGGGTGTAGTCCCCGAGACTATGGTGGACTGCTGGCAGTCGACCGTAGTCTTAGTATTTATTGCCTTTGTTTTTTTTGTTTTGCTGTAACGATAACTTCTCCCCTTTGATTTCAGAAATCTTGCGATCTTGGAGCTCGCTTTGCTGACTTGGAGAAGCAGCAGATTCAACTGAACCTTGATCTGGAGCTGGCCAGGACAGAGCTGCAAAAGGTCAGAGACGGCGCCGCAGGTAAGACGATTTTGTCGACTGGTTAGTTTTTAGGCTTGAGTACCCTTCTGCTATTTCCGAATCAACCATCATTTCTTTGCAGAAAAACTGAGAGAGGCTCTGGCGAAGAAGGATCAGGACTTGGCTGCTGCCCGTAAGGAGGCTGACGACAAGACCGCTCTGGCCGAACAGAAGCTGGCTTCGGTCGGCCAGTTAGAAGAAGAGAATACCAGGCTGAAGACCGCTCTGAATGAAGCCAATAGGGAGTGTACATGTTGGAAGAAGGATAACCTCAACCTGAACGAAAAGATGGAAGGCATCGCTCGCAGGAGGGACGATCTGGAGAGCTACTTGAGGAGCCTCGCCAAGAAGTTGTACATCAAGCTTGAAGGTGCACATTCAGTTCCGACTGGTGTTTTTTTTGTGTCGACTCAGTGTATGAAAATTGACTTATCCTTGGATCGTGAATGCAGAGTTTTGCCAGAACTTTGAAGAGGAGACTGGGCGGATCGAACCAGGTTTGGATCTAATCAACTCTCCCGTGAAAGATGAAACTGCCATGAATCTGCTCCGACTGGAATCTCGCATCGACGGTGCCGTGGACTACTTGGCTCGACTGAAGGTCGCCATGTCACGGATCGACCCGGCACTTTGGCCAGAGGCTACGCTCCAAAACGATCTCGAGTCTCTGATGACTCGACTTAACGGAATCCCTGGCCGAGTGCAGGAGTGGAAGAAGTCTTCTGCTCGGTGTGGCGCTGATGTTGCTCTGTCCTTGGTTCGTGTCCACTGCAAGGAGGTGCGACAAGACAAGCTGACAGCAATTAAGGTCGCCAACACCCAGAAGCATGACTTCTGAACCTTTATGGAGACTTTCATCGCTGCAGCCACTCGGATAGCCGACGGTGTCGACCTGGATGAGTTCGTCGAGCCTGGCAGCCCTCCTCCCGCGGAGTGAACAAACTCTTATGTCCCACCTTAAATTTGCCTCGGAATGCCGAGTGGTTTTTATAACCGTTAAACTTTGTCGAGCTGGAGGCTCGAGTCCTTTGATCTGCGGTCTAGTACCTTTGGATCTTATCTGAACTTGATTTATCGTTGAATATCTTCATGAATTATCTGTCGAGTGGAACTTGTTCTTCACTCGAAATAACTTTGTATTTGTGGTGTAGCTCCGAAGGAGAAGGTAGCAGTCGATTTGCACCTCGTCGTCCTTGCGGATTGGGATGTGTTCCGTACTTAGGCGAGCACTGGGCTGCAGCTAAGCCTCCGAGTGGAAGGTCTGCTCTCCACTCGGTAGGATTTTAAAAACTTAGGTGAGTACTGGACTGCAGCTAAGCCCTCGAGTGGGAGGTCTGCTCTCCACTCGGTAGGATTTTTTCAAACTTAGGCGAGTACTGGACTGCAGCTAAGCCCCCGAGTGGGAGGTCTGCTCTCCACTTGGTAGGATTTTTCAAACTTAGGCGAGTACTGGACTGCAGCTAAGCCCCCGAGTGGGAGGTCTGCTCTCCACTCAGTAGGATTTTTTCAAACTTAGGCGAGTACTGGACTGCAGCTAAGC
>NC_041380.1:232598642-232604501 GCF_002162155.2 Triticum dicoccoides | reverse complement strand
CTTAGGCGAGCACTGGGCTGCAGCTAAGCCTCCGGGTGGGAGTCTGGCTCACCACTCGGTAGGATTTTTAAACACTTAGGCGAGCACTGGGCTGCAGCTAAGCCTCCGAGTGGGAGTCTGGCTCACCACTCGGTAGGATTTTTAAACACTTAGGCAAGCACTGGGCTGCAGCTAAGCCTCTGAGTGGGAGTCTGGCTCACCACTCGGTAGGATTTTTAAACACTTAGGCGAGCACTGGGCTGCAGCTAAGCCTCCGAGTGGGAGTCTGGCTCGCCACTCGGTAGGATTTTTTTACAAACTTAGGCAAAACGGATTCGCAGCTAAGCCACCCACTGGGGGATTTCACATGCAAACAAAAGCAACAACAATTATAGGAAAATTTGTAACACTCTTGTCTTTGATAAATAGACTACAGAAGTTTTTCTTATTACATCTCATCCGAGTGAGAATTCAAGTGTGAAAGGGGCGGAGCAGTTCTGCATTCCAAGCTCGTGGCTCATCGATCTGGCGATCAACATTTTAAAGGTGATACACTCCATTGTGGAGGACTCTGGTGACGATGAAGGGACCTTCCCAAGTAGGAGCAAGCTTGTGTGGTTTCTGTTGATCCACTCGGAGGACCAAATCTCCTTCTTGGAAGGCTCGACTCTTCACATTTCTGGCATAGAATCGATGCAAGTCTTGCTGATAAATGGTCGATCGGATCATAGCCATTTATCTTTCTTCTTCCAGGAGGTCGACTGCGTCTTGCCGGGCTTGTTCTGCTTCATCTTCGGTATAAAGCTCGACTCGGGGTGCATTGTGAATTAGATCACTCGGCAGGACTGCTTCCACTCCGTAAACTAGAAAGAACGGAGTTGTTCCAGTCGACCGATTCAGGGTAGTCCTCAATCCCCACAGAACCGACGGAAGCTCGTCGACCCAAGCGCTTGCTGCGTGCTTGAGATCACGCATCAGCCGGGGCTTTAGTCCTTTGAGAATCAGACCATTTGCCCTTTCTGCTTGTCCATTCGACTGGGGGTGGGCGACCGATGCGTAGTCGACTTGTGTGCCTTGAGAGGCGCGAAAAGCTCTGAACTTGTCTGAATCAAAGTTTGACCCATTGTCGGTGATGATGCTATGCGGGACTCCATATCTGAATGTTAACTCTCTGACGAAACTGATAGCAGTGCAAGCATCAAGATTCTTGATAGGCTTAGCTTCAATCCATTTGGTAAACTTGTCGACTGCCACAAGCACATGTGTGAAACCGCTCCTGCCTGTTCTCAATGGGCCAACCATGTCCAGTCCCCAAACAACGAAGGGCCAGACGAGTGGAATAGTCTTCAGGGCTGATGCAGGCTTGTGCGACATGTTGGAGTAGAACTGGCATCCTTCACACTTGTGGACTATCTCTTTTGCCATTTCATTCGCTCTTGGCTAGTAAAATCCCGCTCGGTATGCTTTAGCCACAATGGTCTGAGAGGACGCATGATGACCACCGGTCCCTGAGTGGATATCATCAAGGATTATCTGACCTTCTTCTGGTGTTATACACTTCTGACCGACTCCAGTCGCGCTTTCTCTATACAACTGTCCCTTTATGATTGTAAAGGCCTTGGATCGACGGACGATCTGTCAAGCCTCTTCTTCGTCCTCCGAGAGTTCCTTTCTCAGGATATACGTGATGTACGGTATCGTCCAGTCAGGGGTGATTGCCAAAACTTCCATGATTAGGTCGACCACTGCCGGAATTTCAACTTCAGTCGGATCTGTGGCACTCTTTGGCTGCGGGGCTTCATCTGTAAAAGGATCTTCTTGGACTGATGGCGAGTGGATGTGTTCCAAAAACACATTGTTGGGGATGGCTTCTCTCTTGGAGCCTATCTTTGCCAAATCATCAGTCGCTTGATTTTTCAGTCGGGGGATGTGATGAAGCTCTAACCCCTCGAATTTCTTCTCTAAGTTTCTCACTGCATTGCAATAACCAGTCATAGCTGGACTTCTGACGTCCCATTCTTTCATCACCTGATTAACCACCAAATCTGAGTCGCCATAGACCATGAGGCGACGGACGCCGAGTGAAATGGCCATGCGCAACCCATACAAAAGTGCTTCATATTCTGCTTCGTTATTGGAGGAATCGAAGTGAATCTGGAGAACATATCTGAGCTTATCTCCTCGGGGGGAAACCAATACTACCCCAGCACCGGAACCATTCAGCATCTTAGATCCATCGAAGAACATGGTCCAGTGCTCCGAGTGAACTTGAGTCAGAAGTTGCTGTTCGATCCACTCGGCGACGAAATCTACAATTGCTTGGGACTTGATAGCTTTCTTTGCCTCAAACTTGATATCTAGGGGAAGAAGTTCAATCGCCCATTTGGCCACTCGACCAGTTGCATCTCTATTGTGCAAAATCTCTGATAGTGGAGCGTCGCTGATGACTGTAATGGAATGATCAGAGAAGTAATGTGCAACCTTCTTCGTGGTCATATAAATCCCATATACAAGCTTCTGGTAATGAGGACATCTTTGCTTTGAAGGAGTCAGAACTTCAGAAACATAATATACTGGGCGCTGAACTTTGAAGGCCTTTCCTTCTTCTTCCCGCTCGACCGTAAGTACTGTACTGACAACTTTTCCTGTGGCTGCAATGTAAATCAGCAAAGGCTCCTTGCTGATTGGGGCAGCAAGCACCGGCTGGGTGGAGAGCAGAGCTTTGAGCTCTGTAAACGCTGCATCAGCTTCTGGAGTCCACTCGAACTTGTCGGACTTCTTCATCAGTCGGTAAAGAGGCAATGCCTTTTCACCGAGGCGAGAGATGAATCGACTTAAAGCGGCCAAGCATCCTGTAAGCTTCTGGACGTCATGCACACGCACAGGACGTTTCATCCGGAGTATAGTACCAATTTTTTCAGGATTGGCTTCCCCGTTCGAAAACGAGAAAACTGAGTAACTTCCCACCTGGAACTCCGAACGTGCACTTTGACGGATTTAGCTTGATATCATACCTCCTGAGGTTGGCAAAGGTTTCAGCAAGGTCAGTCAGCAGGTCGGAACCCTTCCGTGACTTGACCACAATATCATCCATGTATGCCTCCACATTCCGACTGATTTGAGTGAGCAAACACTTCTGAATCATCCTCATGAACGTGGCTCCGGCATTCTTGAGGCCGAACGGCATGGTGACATAACAGAAGCACCCGAATGGAGTGATGAAAGCTGTTTTGATCTCGTCGGGCCCGTACAGACGGATCTGATGGTACCCGGAATAGGCGTCTAGGAAAGACAAACGCTCACATCCCGCAGTCGATTCGACTATCTGGTCGATGCGGGGGAGAGGAAAATGATCTTTCGGGCAGGCCCGATTGACATGCTTGAAATCAATGCACATGCGAAGTGACTTGTCCTTCTTGGGGACCATGACAACATTGGCGAGCCACTCGGAGTGGTAAATTTCTCGGATGAACTCCGCTGCTAAGAGCCGAGCCACCTCCTCGCCAATGGCCTTCCTCTTTTGGACGGCGGACCGTCGAAGATGTTCTTTCACAGATTTAAATTTTGGGTCGACTCATAGATGGTGCTCAGCCAGCCCCCTGGGAACTCCAGGCATGTCAGCAGGCTTCCATGCGAAGATGTCCCAGTTCTCACGGAGGAACTGGATGAGCGCTTCTTCCTATTTGGAGTCGACCGTCGTTGAGATGTGAGTTGGAGCAGCGTTTGGATCGGTCAAGGTGAATGTGAACTGCCTTCGTTTCACCGGACGACTGAAAAGCTAATTCTGAAGCAGGCTTCTTAGCTCGTAGCAACTCACTCGGATCTGCAGTCTTCTGATACTCTTGCAGCTCGACCACCGCCATCTGAGCGTTAGCAATCTTTGAGCCTTTCTGAAAACACTCTTCTGCTTTCTTCCGATTCCCTGTAACAGTGATCACACCTTTGGGACCAGGCATCTTCAATTTGAGATACACATAACATGGTCGAGCCATGAAGCGTGCATAAGCTGGCCTGCCCAAAATAGTGTGATAAGCACTTTGGAAATCCACAACTTCGAATGTCAACTTTTCCTTGCGGTAATTCTTGAAATCACCGAAGACCACATCAAGAGCAATTTGGCCGAGTGACTCGGCTTTCTTCCCAGGAATGACTCCATGGAAACTCATGTTACTGGTGCTGAGCCTGGACATCGGAATGCCCATCCCTTTCAATGTTTCTGCATATAGTATGTTCAAACCGCTGCCTCCATCCATCAGGACTTTGGTCAGTCGAGTGCCTTCGACAACTGGGTCGACCACCAGAGCTTGCCTCCCAGGGGTGGCAATGTGCGTAGGGTGATCAGACTGGTCGAATGTGATGGCAGTCTGGGACCACTTCAGATAATTGGATGTTGCCGGAGCAACCATATTTACCTCACGGTTAATAACCTTCAATCGACTTTTGCTCTCAACATTAGCAAAAATCATCAGGGTGGAATTGACCAGGGGGTACCCATCGTCACTATCTTCCTTGTCCTCAACTTTGTTCGACTCCTTTTCCTTATCTTTGGACTGCTTGCCCTGAAACTGCTGGATCAGAAGCCGACACTGTCGAGTGGTATGCTTTGGGTAAATGAGTTTACCCTCTTCATCTTTCTTGGTGTGGATGTGACACGGTAGATCCAAAATATCATTTCCATCTTGGTCTTTAACTTTCTTGGGGTTCCAAGGTCCATTGGGTTTTCCCTTAAATTTTCCCTGGGTTACGGCCAGGGCCTCCCCAGGAGCGGCTGGCTCGGCTTTCCGCTTCTGTTTCCGATTGGAATTTCCTCCGGTTTTCTGGGCGACTGCTTTATGCTTGCCACTCCGGAGTTGATCCTCATCTTCACCATTAGTGTACTTGGTGGCAATCTTCATCATCCGATTCAGAGACATCTCTCCGGTTCGACCGAACTTCAGATTCAATTCTCTGTACTTAACGCCTTCTTTAAAGGCACAAACTGCTTGATGATCTGGTACATTTTCAACTGTGTGATGTAATGTGATCCACCTCTGGATGTAATCCCTCAGAGTTTCATTCGGTTTCTGCACGCAAGACCGCAATTCCGTAAGGCCTGCAGGTCGCTTGCATGTTCCTTCAAATGTGGTGACAAACACTCGGGAGAGATCCTCCCAAGTGTAAATGCTGCTGGGTGCTAACTGATTCAGCCACGCTCTGGCCGAGCCTTCTAACATGAGAGGCAGGTGTTTCATGGCTACCTCGTCGTTCCCACCGCCAATCTGGACAGCCACTCGGTAATCTTCGAGCCAAGTATCGGACTTGGACTCACCGGTGAACTTATTAACTCCAGTCGCCAACCTGAAGTTGGGAGGAATTACAGCGGCTCTGATGGCTCGACTGAAACACTCCGGCCCTGAAACATGTACTCTGCTACTGGTAGGCGCATCTCTGTCGTGGCCTTCTCGGTGAGCTCTATTCCTGTCGACCAAACCTTGAACGAGAATGGATCTCACATCAAAGCCTGGTTCCCTGGGGTCGACTGGAATTCTCCGCCCAACACTATGAGGGCGTCTGTCCACCTGCTGTCGAGGCACATAAGATCCACTCTTCGGGGGAGGGGTTGGCACTCGACGTCGATCATCACGATCGAATCGGTGATCATACTGCTCATTCCTTCTGTACTGATCACGCCGGTCTCCACGTCCCTCACGCCTCGGAGGCGATCTTGGGTTGTGAGCTGACTGGACTGTATCCGCTGCAACGGATCGACTGTGGATCCTGTTCCGCGACGAGAAACAACGGAATTCTGGTCTCCCGCTGCCCGGAGCAACGCTCTGATTTGCAACAAGCCTCTGCCAGCCTCTGAATGGGAGGGCTGAATCGACTCTGCTATACGGGCCG
>NC_041380.1:232553497-232598389 GCF_002162155.2 Triticum dicoccoides | reverse complement strand
TGGATTCTGGAGCCCGTTGACGCGCTCGCCCGTCGAGTATTCGCTGGAGATTCTCCAGTCGAGTGTGCTCGGCCAAGTTAGCCAAGCGCGCGTCCTCCAAGGCTCGGACCTCGGGTGTTTCTCCAACGATAGGAGTGTGGAGTGCATCCATGTTCCGGCGGCGAAGTTCCTCCCGCTGCAATGACGTGAGAGGCTCGGGGAGATACTCCTCGTGAGGACGCGACGGGTCGCCCCCATCCGCGCCTCCGTCAGCGCGGGGGAAACCGGGAGGACTATGTGGCCCATCGATCACCAGAACCTCTGCAGCTGGGTCACTGCTGTCGCATTCGGATGCGGTCTCTGCGGAGCCAGTCGACAGGTCGAACAGGCTGTAGAGGGATTCGTCGGGCTCGATTGCCGCAACTTGTGGGGTGGCCGACTGGCGGGCCACCGCATGCCTCACCCACCTCTGAAGCCTCGACCGACCGGAGCGCTTGCGCCGGCGAGAAACAGGGCGGGGAGATGCCATGGGAGCCGACCGATACTGGGTCGATGGCTGCCACAGGAGGACACCACGGACGCATGCGCGAAAGTGCGTTGCCCCGCGGACGGGGAGCGCGTCGACGTCGAGTGGAGCCTCCTGAAGCCAAGCGAAGTCGTCGGCGATGAAAGTGAGCGCGCCGAGACGGATCTCGCGGCCCTCCACCAAAGCTCCGCTCGAAACCATGATCAAGGAGATCAGAAAAAATCGCAACTTCTCAAACTAGGCGCTAAGACTCCTAGCCCCAAGGTGGGCGCCAACTGTCGTGGTTCTAACTCTAACAGTGATGTAGGGGGGTAAGTATGGAGAGGTGAGGTCTTAGCTATGGAGAGGTTGTAAGGACGCAAGGTTTACGAGTTCAGGCCCTTCTCAGAGGAAGTAAAAGCCCTACGTCTCGGAGCCCGGAGGCGGTCGACTGGATTATGTGTGTATGAGTTACAGAGGTGCGAACCCTTGTCTCGGAGGAGGGGGGTGTCTTATATAGAGTGCGCCAGGACCCCGGCCAGCCCCCGTTACGAAGGGTTCAATGTACATTAAGGTAGGGCGTTACTGATAACGCTAGTAATAAAGTGCTATGATGACCATAAAAGCTACTTAATGACCGACCGTTAGCGTGCGGAGTGACTTGTTTCCTGGCCGTCGAGTGGTTGGATCTTGGTCGAGTAATTGCTTCTTGGTCCAATGTCTTCGAGTCTGTCGAGTGGAACACCTCCAAGTCGATTGAAAGGTGATTTATTCTAGAGGCGTCCTTGGGTAGGGCAGTTAGGACAGGTCAGTGACCCTACCCTAGGTACATAGCTTCATCATCATCCACCTGCCCTGTAGTGGCAGAGCTACAGGCACAACTCTAGGCGGGCCAGTACAAGAAATACCTTGGAATTTTGTTCTTAGGCCCAAATTTATCTCTACTCTTCATTGAATTTTCATTGGGCTGGGCGGGCCATAGCTTGGTTTGGCCCAGCCATAGCCCCACCACTGCTGCTCTAGGTAACCCTAGTGGGGACATCGAGGCACTTGCGCTACAAACCAAGGCATCGCCTATCGGACATCCTGCGTCGCCACTCCATGGCACACATGTGATGCACGTGCATGTGCTACCTAAGGGGCATAGGGCCATACAAGGAAACTCCGCTCCCCCGGTCGAAGCTATGGAGACTGATGAGTGCATTTCGCATGTCTCCCTTCACGTTAATGAGGGAACCATTTTAGGGGACGGTAGGAGTGCACCTCAGGTGTCTGATGAGGACATGACTACCTTGGATACGACTAAAAATATTTCATACATGCATATTTGTCAGGTGATTTCTAGTGCAAACTATTCAATAGTCTATTTATGTTATCCAGAACAAAAATACTTCACACACTTTTGTGTTTTGTCTAATTGCAGGTGTGTGGGACATTTCTACAATCCACATATGAAGATAAGGGAGAAAGAGATGTTTACTTGCTATTCAAAAAGTTCTCTCACGTCACTTTTGGCCCAAGAGTAGATAGAGTCCAAGTCTCTCACGTTCTGAATTCAGATTCGGACTGCACAGACATACCTGACTCAAAATGCCAACAACTTTTTCATACGGACTCTGAATTGGGTGATTCTTTTTTTGTTGGAAACTAGATTTCGTGATCTTTCCAACCCAATTGGATTCACCTTCAAATTCATCCGGAGCATTGAGATATCAACGAAACAATCTGACATTGCAGCAGAATCCGAGTCAAACAACAAGTCCAAAGGTGTTGCATCACCTCCACTTGGGCCCATGATCCTTGTACGACCTAGGGTTAGTTTTAGGCTGCCTTGGGACGTCCTCCCACCTCCTTGGCCGCCACCCTTGCTCCTATATAAGTAGATCCATCTAGTAGCTTTTTCCTAGGGGATTTGTTTAGTTAAAAGTTAGCCAACACAACTTCGTGTACTTCGTTTGTGTCCAATGACCAGACCAAGACCGCTTTCGGATCCCCACCTTTATTAATACTTCATCTATATTCGCAATATTCATATTGCATTATCATATTCTTGCTTGTTTTTCGACTGCGTGCAGGAATAGACCTTCGTGGTCAGGCTGATCGAGCTTCCAGCATCGTCAGTAACCTCGGGAGATTGGTTTAGCGATTGTTAAGGCGCAACGCCGTGCACGTTTGTAGTCGGATCGTCAAAGTCGACTCCACCAAATCGATAGTTATCATCTCATCGAAAGATCGGGACCCTCGCCTCTATCAAGTGGTATCATTTTTCAGGTTGCTCGGTGAGAATTTCCAGTTTTTCCTATATTAGATTTATTTTCTTACCTATTGTCCAAGAGAAAGCCACAAAAAAGTTAGATCTATTCATCCTTTGTCCAAGCCAGTCTGAGCCTTTGCAATTTTCTTTTCATTGCTTGCATAGTTGAATTATCGGTTGCATCATCGTGTCGAGTTGATGGTCTTAGTGTCTAGTTCGTTTAGAGTTTCGAGTTCTGTTCACATTAGTCACGCCGCCACTGCATCGTTATCCCTTCCGCTGTCCACCACCCATCCATCAATTTCTTCCACGTGCTACCCACCGTTCATTGTCATAATCATAGTTGAGATCGTTCCCATCTTCGCTTGATCCAATCTACATCTTATCTAGTTTGTTTTGGAAAGAGGGAGAGAGAAAAAAAAGAAAAAAAAGTCAGAGAAAAAAAAGAAAGAAAGAGAAAAAAAGTGTGAGGAAAAAAAAGAGAGAAGAAAAAAAACAAAATTTGAATCTATCTAGACTCAATCTTTTAGCTGAATTCGGTTGGAATTTGTTTTGTGCACTGTTCAGTAAAATATGCATAACTTCCTCATACGAAGTCCGTTTTGGCTTCGCGAGTACTCAAATTAAAGATAGAGACGAGCCGCATCTAAATAGTTGCAGAAGCTAGTTTAATATTTGGCACCTCAAAATCGGCTTCTAAATAGGTCTTTTTGTCCTCCGAAATTTATGAACACAGCTTATTCCAGTTTTTCAAGCCAGTTTTAGAATTTTTTGACTCCTCATATCAACTCGGAATTGAGTGATTCTTTTTGCGTTTGAAAGCTTGAGTCAGTGCTATTCTTGAGAAAAATTGGCACAAAATTTTCCAAAGAAAAAGTTGGAGAGAAAGTTGTTGACATATCCTGCTTGGCTGTTGTTTCATATCATTATCTTTACTGCTATTGTGATCTTCACTTATATCTTGTTATCCAGAGCTACTTCATATCCTTTATTGATGCTAGTTATGCTATGGCGTGACCTCATTAGTGTTCTAGGCTCACGTCTCTAGTTTGGTCTAGCCTAGGACCAGCACAGTATCGTCGTTGAGCGTTTATTCAACATTGCATCTTTGAATTGATTATTGCTAATCTTTTGCTACCATATATAGCCAACCCAGCTCCACATATTTCTACACCGTGTATACGTACGTTCCCCTGGCAATCGCTTTACTCAATCTTCAGAGTTATTTGACACCGCTGGTTGCCGATCACCACCTGCTGCATGGTAAGAACTTGTAAGATATTGAGATTTGCTATACTGTGTGTGTTTTACCACCACTTTCAAGTAGTTCATAGGAACATTTTTTTGGATTCTGTTTCTTGTTTCTACTAATTATGACAGGATCCAAAGTCAATTCATGGTCTTTGTCGATTGTGGGAGACGTGCCACCACCTTTGCAAATACCACAACTGTCACAAGAGGTGCACAAACATCCAAATGCACAAGACCAGGTTAATGTATCTATACCACCA
The DNA here is from genome assembly GCF_002162155.2 of Triticum dicoccoides. Lineage (NCBI taxonomy): Eukaryota > Viridiplantae > Streptophyta > Magnoliopsida > Poales > Poaceae > Triticum > Triticum dicoccoides. Next base: position 232,594,140 of record NC_041380.1, on the reverse strand, counting down.
TTTAATGGCCATTTTAGACCTGCTTTATATATTGAATGGGAGTTCAACATAAAAAATATATTTGCTTCCCATACTTTTTAATGAACATAAAAATGTTAAGGTTGCGGTTGGTTCTTTCACTGGTTATGCTTTGGTTTGGTGGAGTGAATATTGTCGGTTACACCCTGATTATATACCTACTACTTGGGATGATTTGAAACTTGCCATGCGACGTACTTTCATTCCCGCTTATTATACTCGTGACATGATTAAAAAGTTGCAACATTTAAAACAAGGTAGTGACACTGTAACGAAATATTATGATGATTTACAAACTACCTTGTTGCATTCCTCTTTAGAAGAAAGTGAAGATGATTTTATGGATAGATTTTGGGGAGGATTAAACCGTGATATTCAAGAGATACTAATTCATGAAGAGTGTTATCCCATGGACCATTTGTTTCGTCTTGCTTGCAAAGCTGAACAGAAAATAAAACGACGTGTTTCCCACGAGGAGAATAAGTGCATGGTGCACATTCCAATAGTTGATACGATTGTTCCTTCAACTACTAGGCATACTATGACAACCACATCCGTTGTTATGCGAACTACATCTCCTCCACCATGTGACACATCACCACCGGGAGTGCCTACATCATCTGAGTTGATCATAAAAGGTAATGACAAAGGTACTGATCTTCCACCTCCTTATGAGTATGATGAATACCTTGTCAATTTCAGTTCACCATGTGATGACCTACACACTACTTTGATCACACCACCTATTTTAGAGGACTATGTTGATGATTTGACTTTGGCATGTGATCAAACAAATGCAATATCAGTAATGTCGAGTGCACCCAGTGAATTAACTGTTGATGCAAAAGAACCCATGTTTAATCATTTTGATATGACCTCTAATCTTGGTGATGATTCTGTTTCAAATGACTTATTGCATGTTTGCTTATTTAAGCATGTGGTAGCATGTAAATTTGATGCAAATAAGGTTTATTCCGCAATGTTGGGATGGTTTAATGATGAACATTGTCAATCTTTTGATACGAATAAGGGCTTCACTTATATCTGCAAATTGAGTTGCAACATTTTCATGCCTTATGATAATTGTGATAATATTTTGCCTATACATTTTATGAACTATGAAAGTTAGTCATGTGTACATGTGTCATATGCGCAAAAATTAAGGGAAGTAAAAATGGATGACATATACATATACAACATGTACACCTTGTCTCTTTTGTTAGCCACATTTCAGATTAAGCAACGCCGAGGACGGCTTTGTTTTTAAGAAGGGGAGAATGATGAGGACATGACTACCTTGGATACGACCAAAAATATTGCATACATGCATATTTGTGAGGTGATTTCTAGTGCAAACTATTCAATAATCTATTTATGTTATCCAGAATAAAAATACTTCACACACTTTTGTGTTTTGTCTAATTGCAGGTGTGTGGGACATTTCTACAATCCACATATGAAGATAAGGGAGAAAGAGATGTTTACTTGTTGTTCAAAAAGTTCTCTCACATCACTTTTGGTCCAAGAGAAGATAGAGTCCAAGTCTCTCACGTTTTGGATTCAGATTCGGACTGCGCAGACATACCTGACTCAAAACGCCAACAACTTTTTCATATGGACTCTGAATTGGGTGATTCTTTTTTTTGTTGGAAACTAGATTTCAGATTCGGACTGCACAGACATACCTGACTCAAAATGCCAACAACTTTTTCATACGGACTCTGAATTGGGTGATTCTTTTTTTGTTGGAAACTAGATTTCGTGCTCTTTCCAACCCAATTGGATTCACCTTCAAATTCATCCGGAGCATTGAGATATCGACGAAACAATCTGACGTTGCAGCAGAATCCGAGTCAAACAACAAGTCCAAAGGTGTTGCATCACCTCCACTTGGGCCCATGAGCCTTGTACGACCTAGGGTTAGTTTTAGGCTGCCTTGGGACACCCTCCTACCTCCTTGGCCGCCACCCCTTGCTCCTACATAAGTAGATCCATCTAGTAGCTTTTTCCTGGAGATTTGTTTAGTTAAAAGTTAGCGAACGCAACTTCGTGTACTTCGTTTGTGTCCAACGATCAGACCAAGACTGCTTTCGGATCCCCACCTTTATTAATACTTCATCTATATTCGCAATATTCAGATTGTATTATCATATTCTTGCTTGTTCTTTGATTGCGTGCAGGAATAGACCTTCGTGGTCAGGCTGATCGAGCTTCCAGCATCATTAGTAACCTCGGGAGATTGGTTTAGCGATTGCTAAGGCGCAACGTTGTGCACGTTTGTAGTCGGATCGTCAAAATCGACTCCACCAAATCGATAGTTATCATCTCATCGAAAGATCAGGACCCTCGCCTCTATTAGTGTCAAACCTGTAACACCCTGAGAATCATACTATAGTAATCTCCCCTCTAATCTTGCCAAGTCATCATGTTTTTCAAGCTTAAGTGCCACTTGCTCAAAATCAAACTCAAATTTAAATTAAAACTAAAAGTCAAATTTCTATTACTTCGAACTATCCAACAAAAATGTTCGTTGGATTGCAAATAATCACCAAGTAATTGTCATGGAGAAACCAATATTATTGGAAATATTAGATTGCCCCTAACCTATTTAAAAGAGTGCCCAAAACAGCTTATTTAATCCATTTGTATTTAAGTAAAATTCAAATGAAATCATCTTGCCTCCAAAATTTTTGTGGCAGTATTAAATAATGCCTAGTATTTGATTTGACCAGTTACAAATTTGTTGGGGAACGCAACATGCAATTTAAAAAAAATTCCTACGCTCACACAAGATCTATCTAGGAGATTCATAGCAACGAGAAGGGGGAGTGTGCCCACGTACTCTCGTAGACTGAAAGCGAAAGCGTTTGACAACACGATTGATGTAGTCGAACTTCTTCTCGTTCCGACCGATCAAGCACCGAACATACGTCACCTTCGAGTTCTGCACACATGTAACACCTCCAATATCATGCTACAGTGATCTCATACTAATGATGCCATGTCATCATGATTACTATGCTAATTGCCACCTATTTCAAATGAACTCCAAAAATCCAATATAAATTGCAAGTGAGAAAACATTTCTTCAAACTGACAAATAAAAATGTTCAATGGGTTGAAAATATTCACTAAATAATTAAAATATAGGAACCAACATTAAATGGATCTTTAAATTGCCCCTGGGAATTTTTAGTGGATCAACGGGATTAAATAAATACATTTTAATTCAAATATAAATTTGGACAATCCCAATTGGCCTCAAACCTTTTTTGTACAACCCTGTAAGATAGCCTAGTATTTATGTGCTAAGTGTCACAATTAAAAAAATCATCCGACAGCAAAAGGTAAATGCAAAACATTGGAGAAACTACAAAACTGTAAATAAAATAGAAAAGGGAAAATGCCTAACTACTATCGTGCTAGTGGGCTCTATTTGCACAGTGCACTTTGGCCCACCCTGAATTGTACTCAATCCAGCTCATCTTTCCCTCCTCTTCAACCTTACCTACATAGACCGGTGCGTGTCGTTCATCCGTTGCCGTCGTAGCTCGATTGCCGCCACGCATGCCGTAGAGCCTCCCCATCCCTATAAGCACGTCCTCTGGGAACCCTAGATCGAGCTCGCCCGATCCCCTCTTTTTCCCCATCGTGCCCCTCCTCATCTGCTCGAAATCGAGCGCAAGAGCTCGCACGGTGACTGCGTCGTCGTCGTTGTTGCCGTGGCCACCGGCCACCGTCCGCCGTCCGTTGAAGCCCAGAAGAAGTGCGCCGTCGTCCTCTTCTTCCACGTCGAGCGCCATGAGCTAGGACGCCCCCGTGCTGTTGCTCCCGTCAATCCCCTCCGCGGACAACCGTCGTTGTCGGCTATCGATTCGCTCGACTCCGACTTCCCCCGACCTCACCGGTGCTCGTCAGGTCGCGCGGTGAGCTCCTCACCCACCCCCCTTTCTCGTCGTCGTTTGGCGCCGCCTCCGGCGCGTCCATAGCTCGTGGTGAGCTCGCGCTCGCCCGCACACCCTGCTCCGGCCGGCCGCACCCTGGGCATCGCCCCGCGCCCGCCTGCGCGTGTGGCCGCTGCACTCGGCCACGCCCGCGCCAACGCCACCTGCAGCCGCTGGCTCTACTGCTCTCGCCCGGCCACGACTCGCGCTGCTGCCTCGGCTTGCTACTGCTCGTTATTACGCTGATGTCTGCTGCTCCGCTACTGGTTGCCGCTGCTAGTGCTGCTTGCTGTTGCGCAACTTGTCGCTGCTTGCTATGCCTGATGCCGCTGTTGCTTGCTTTGCCTGATGCGCCGTTGTTGTTGCTGACTCTGTCCAAGAGGCCGGCTTGTAGTGCTAAGTTAGATTAGGTTAGGTGCTAATCTAATTAGTTAGTTTATTATAACTAGACGTTGACTGCTAGGTCCCGCTCTAATTAGTTCAACCAACTAACCTCAGGATTAGTTACTGTGAATGACATGTGGGTCCCCTTACTAAATAAATCTTTTTAGCACTTAAGTTAAAATAACAGTCAATGACAAGTAGGCCCCATGGCCACTATTCACACTTTCACCAGGTCAACCATTGACTGTTGACTTGTTGACTGTGTATGCTGACTCAGTAGCTGGGCCCCACTGTCTGTCTCACTTGCACTTCTTCGGGTACACTTTTATGTGCCCGTAACATATAGCGTTTAATTGTATTTTCGAATTAAAATAAATAAATAATTTTAGAATATGTTTAAAACTTTGAAAAATCATATAAAATAATTCGTAACTCGGATGAAAATAGTTTGTACATGAAAGTTGCTCAGAACGACGAGACAAATCCGAATACGCAGTCCGTTCGTCTGCCACACGGCCCTAGCATAGAGAACATGCAACAATCCACCTTCGGTTCATTTGTTCAAAAACGTCAAACATCGGGAATAATTTCCCGGATGTTCTCCCCCTTCGGCAGTAGCACCTAGTACTGCGTTAGGTCACCCATAGCACCGCGTATTGTCATGTTATGCTTTGTGATGCTTTGATTGCTCTATTATTTATTGTGTTCCCCCTTCGTTACTTCTTTCCGGTAGACCCCGAGACGCTGCCGATACCCCCATGATCGACTACATCGACGACAACCCCTCCTTGCCAGAGCAACCAGGCAATCCAACCCCCCTTATTCATCTCGATATCGCCTACTCTTCCCTTCTACTGCTTACATTAGAGTAGTGTTACTGTTTCATCGGTTTGATCCCACATTGCTGCATAGCCTGTCCTTCACTACTGCAGGATGGTCCAAACGCGACACTACGATTAGATACCCTTCAACGAAATTGTGTGCGATGCCATAATCGCAAACGGTGGTGTAAAAAACCCGTCAAAAAGGTGCAAAACGTTTGCGATGACAGATGCATCAAACACGGTTCAAAATTTAGTTGCGTGTGCGATGCAGGGCATACGGTTCAGCTCAATTAACTGTTTGGGATAAGGAGACACAAAAGAAACGGGCATCCAGATGAAGGCGTGTGTGATATACAGCATACGATTCACTCGGATGAACTGTGTGTGATTAGGCAACACAATGGAAACAGTTCAACTGAACAAGATGTGTGTGATACGCGACAAACATGTCCGTAATCTAAAATGTGTGCGAAGACCAATAATAACACAGACGATTACTGCTAATAAGCCGTGTGAATTGCTCTGTCTATAGTAGAATAACATATATATATATATTAGCACTATTCTGATCCCAGGATCAGAATAGTTATTCGGATCACGGTCTGCCCTATATACGCACGATGGGATGTTCTCGAACTCCCGAGAAAACAAAAGAAATGAAATCCTATCCTCTCTCCCGCAACCTCCCTCCCTCCCCACGTTCCCCTCAACCTCCCCCGATCCAGCCGCCCCACACGGCCATACCGGCGAGATTCCTCCGCCACACCCGGCCATCCTGACGTGAGTCCGCCGCCCCACCTCTCCTTCTCGGCGTGCCGCCGCTGCCCCATCCCGCCTTCCCCGCGTGCCGCCGCCCCACCCCGCCTTCCCCGCGCACCGCGCCGTCCTTCTCCTGCTTCAACCGCGGCTGCGTCCTCGTCCACCCCTGCTTCAGCCGCGGCGGCGACCCCCCTCCCCCGCCCGCCGCCAGGGATCTCAGCGCCGACGCGCCTCCACCTCCCGTGGCCTCTCTACTGGTCTCCTCTCGCGGCCCCTCTGCCGGCCTCCTGCGGTAGCCCGGCTACCTACCCTGCTCTCATGACGACCCCCGACCCACGACGCCAGCTCCCGGATCCACTGCCACTGCCACCGGCATTGTCACCGTCGTCCCCAACCTCTTCCTCCGACTCTAGCTCCCGCTTCGACCGTCTCGCCACGGTGAGCAACCCATGGAGGGCCTCGGGACGAGGAGCATGGAGGGAGGCCACAATCATGGCTTCCTCCTCCAGCTATGCCACGCGACCAGCACCCTCCAGCCGACGCCGCAGCCCATCGTCTTCCCTCTCCCGAGTACCTCCCCTGCGCAGCGCCGTCCGGCCACTCGGCGCAGTGCACCTCCTCCTGCTGCCATCCCGCTCACCTGTGACGAGCCCTGCTGCCATCACTTTAGTTCAGTTCAACCTAACTAGGTGCATTAGTTCAATTCTATGTATTGAAGAAAAACAGAGATCGCTGAAAAATTTGTAGAAGTTCGATGGATCTCACAGTGGAAGGAATCACGTTAATGCTGCAAATTCTCTTGATTGTGCGCTGTCACAATTTTGTTTTGTCTATCATGTGGGGCTACTTCTCTCTCTCTCTCTAATTGATTCTAATCCACAGCAGGCAGTGCTCCCAAAATCTGCAGATGGAGCTAGTGACAGATCGCTGAAGTTCTATTTAAAAATGGAGAGAAGTCTGACAAAGAGAGGGATTGGTTGTCTTGAAGATTTTTCTTTTCTCCTTCCATATTTACAAACTCCCTCATTATGCAGAGAGGTAGAAGAATTCAGATGCCAGCTCATATGTTTTCGAGAGTACAGATGCCAGCTCATATGTTACACATGCAAAAAAGGACACATACACACAATTTCTCCACATTTTCCCTGATTTCTTGCTTCTCTCCACACCTGCAACACTCATGCCGTTCAGCGATGCAGTACAAGGTCGTTCATTATGAATACACTGCATTGTATTGGTCACTGTTTTTACTGTCCAACAATGCGGTACAAGCTAAGTTCATAGTTTTGTTTCGAGGAGTGCACACCCCTCTTTGAAAAAATGTGCATAGAAAAAATACGTAAAACACCAAGAAGTTTTCATAAGTAAATTCTAGCGAAGTTCAAACAGTGAAGAAGAGGAAGAAATGAAGTTTAAAGAAACAAATCAGTTGAAAGTTCATGAAAACATAATGTAAAAAATGTCTTTGTATTGACCTCCCAGAAACACATGTAAAAAAAATCTTGTTTTTTGAACACATACACAAAATCAAAAAAAATATGCCATTCAAAAAACCCAAAAAGAAGTACAAATTAGAAAGAAGGAACAATTCAGAATTACAAAAAAGGTTCCTCGTTTCTATAAAAACTTAGAAGTTCAAATTTGAGTAACATAAAAGTTTTATGTGTATTACAAAACCAATAACTTTGAATTAAGTAAATAGAGTTGTTCAATTACTAGAGAGTAGTTAGAATTTATAAAAAAAGTATTTCCTGTGTTTAAAAAAATCTAGAAGTTCAAATGAAAATAACAAAATGGTTTGATATCTTTAATAAAAAGCTAAATATTTTCCCTATTACTAAATAATAAACATAGAAGTTCAATTTAAAAAGAAAGGGAGTTGTTCAAGCGGATATTTTACTGTTTCTAAATAAAAAATATAGCGGCTCACAAATAATAAATGGAGTGACTTTCAAGCGGATATCTCACCATTCTCAATAATAAATCAAGAAGTTCAATTTCAAAAAACAACAAGTTCAAATTAAAAAATGGAGCGACTTTAACCGCTACTAAAGAATAATAAATAACATAGTTAAAATATAATATCCCAATTTTTTAAAGAAAACTAGAACTTCAAATTTATATAATGAAGAGATTCGACGTATATTCCAGAGTTAGGATTTTCTCCGTTACCAAAGAATAAACGAAGAAGTTCAATTTTGAAAAATAGAGGAGCTAAAATTTGGTGAGAAAATGGATTTTCTCTATTTCTACAAAAAGCTAGAGATTCAAATTTAATTGAAGGAGAAGTTCAATGTTTATTACAACACTGGAAGTTCATATTAAAAATATGGAGAAGTTCGATGATTATAGAAACTCAGATTTCCTCGTTATTAAAGAATGGAAACAAGAAGTTCAAAAATTAAATAACAAGAAGTTCAACTTTTAAAAATAGAGCGCTTCAAAATTCATAAAAAAGATTAAGAAAAAAACCCAGGAAGTCCATATTAAAAATATGGAGAAGTTCAATGATTATATAAAACTCGGATTTCCCTCATTATTAAAGAATGGAAACAAGAAGTTCAAAAAACAAATAACAAGAAGTTCAACTTTTAAAAATAGAGCGCTTCAGAATTCATAAAAAAGTATTAAGAAATGCAGATTAATATTCATAAAAACTCAGATATTTTCACGTAACCGAGAGAAGTTCAGATTGATAACTGCCAGAAGTTCACGTACTACACGGTGTGCATTTTTGTATGAAAAAAAGAATGAAAAAGCAAAGGCTAATGATTTTGTTTTTAGAAGTTCAAGCGCTCGACCCGATAAAGTTCAAAAATTGTTGTGAGAGAGGTTGAACAAAAATACGTGACAGAAGTTCAAGGTGAAAACAGCAGGAAGTTCAACTACTACACGGAATGCATTTTAGATAAGAATAGAAAACTAAAAGCTTAAATGGTTTGTTGCAAGAAGTTCACGTGCTCTGTCCGGGGAAGTTCAAAAATTCTTGCGAGAGAGGTTCACCTTATATTCCCATGTTCGAAAACACAAAAAAATATTATTTTTTTGATTTTTAAAATAATTATCTCAATCCACAAAGAAGTTCAGTTATTACTTGGAAGCAATTTGATTTCAAAAAGAAAATAAAAAATTCAAATTATAAAAATGGAAAAAGTTCATGTGCTACATGGTGTGTGTTTAATATGAGAAAAATGAATAAAAAGGCAAGGTCCAAATTTGTTGTTGTCATAAGTTCAAGTTCTCGGTCGGAGAAAGTTAGAAAAATTATTTTAAGAGAGGTTTGTACAAAAGGAATATCATTTGTGTAACACCGACGAATGGATGAGAAAATTACAAACAAAAATATGTCACAGACGTTCAACATGAAAACAGCAGGAAGTTCAACTACTACGCTGAATGAATTTCAGATAAAAAACTTTTAAAATCATCACGAGTATGAAAAAATGATCAACACGGGAAAGTTGTGTGTTTACAACAGCTTTCCATCGGTATATCACTTGCCCAATTCCGGTGAGTGCATGAAGAGTTACAAGCAGTGGATGGAGACCTACGAGCAAAAAATCACGTGAAAATAGAGTGAAGTTTAGGTACATGCGCCGAGAAGTTCAGGTTCTTCACGCGGTGCATTTTTGAAGAATCTGTTTCGCGATAAAGGCAGAACGCATGATCCCGCCGTTTTCGAAATTACTTTAAAACGACTAGGAATCAGAGAAAACCATCAACATGAAAAGGTTTCGCATTTTTCGTAGCTTTTCAGCGGTATATTATTTGCCCCATTTTGATAAAGTTTGTAGAAATTACGGCGAAAATACGTTTTCGCCATTTTCAAAACTGACTTAAAACCGTAAAGAATTGGGAGATACAATACATACCAAAAAGTTTCGCATTTGTTCAAGCTTTCCAACGCCATATCATTTGCTGCATTCGGACGCACGGTTAAAAAATTAGCTCGAAAATACGAACTCGGTAGGACTTGGACCATTTTCTAAATTACTCTTAAACCATCCAAAATTAGAAAAAAAAACTGCAAGATGAAAAAGTAGCGCATTTTCATAAGCTTTCCAACGCCGTATCATATGCCTCCATTGGATTAGCCGTTTAGAAATGACATAAAAAAACGAACTCGGCTGTTCGGTTTACGAAATTTTACGTTTTTTCAAATTACTCTTTAACCATAAGGAATTAGAGAAAACTTTCAACATGTGGAAGGAGCGGTTTTGCAGCAGCTTTCCAACGCCATATTATATGCCTCATTCCGATAAACGGTTTAGAAATGCGATCGAAAATACGATTCACGTTTTTTGTGGGAAGAAAAAACGGTTTTCAAAACTGCTCTTAAACCGCTTATATTTTGCCAAAAATTTAAGTTGGGTCATGATATTGGTGTCCATAGCTTTCCAACGGTATATCGCAAGCCCCATTTGGGCAATGTTGGCGGAAGTTCAACCTAGTTCACAGGGAAGTTCAACGTACTACTAGTGAGGCAGGTCAGGTTGTGATCAGAATATTATTCTGATCCCGTGATCAGAATAGTGTTTATGTATATATATATATATATATATATATATATATATATATATATATATATATATATAACTGAAATAAGCATCCAATTACATAAGTGACTATACAGATCATTCACACACACCTTAATAAATAATTGCAGACATTCTAAAGTAGGAGAAATGATCGTCTAGCCATCTACTTCTTGTGACGCTCCCGCCACTGCTATGTGGCTCGATCCCTCACCTGGGTTAGGAAGAAGACAATTCCTCATGTCACGATCCGCCTGTACATCTCGTAGCTTGTGTACGCGTCCATGGCCACGTACTTGACATGTTGTTCATCCAGTCTCTTATGCCACACACTGTGCCAGGCGTTCTTGTCCTAATTGTTGACGTATAATGTCCGGCCCTCTCTCTCAGATCGGTCTGATGGATGAACTGGTTAGGTGCATAAACTTACAACCAACAGGTTCAGGGTTCAAAACCCAGTAAACGCAATATATAATTGCAGCCTGCCCCCGCTTCTGCTGCCCACGTCATATAGCTCCAAAGGAGCATAGACGTGAGGGGGAGTGTTGGAGTATAATGTACGTCCCTCTTTCTCATATCGGTCTTTTGGTTGCATTGGCTAGAGCATGCATTTCTACAGTGAGAAGCATATACCCAAACCTGAACCAAATGGGACAAAATTTGTATCACGACATGTTGATGCCGCTCCATGATAGCATGCCAAGTTTCATGAATTTCGGACAAGTTTTGGATTACTAGAATTTAAAAACCAGGCATCTCAATGTTTTGCCGGCAATCAACGGTGCCCTAGTGTTTGAAATTCATTCCCATTTCTTGCATGAGACCTAAGCATGCACCCAAGGACACATATTTGTTTTTTCAACCAATTTGTATGCACTGGAGCATGTGCATGTAGCTCAAATTTGAATTATGCACATAAATGCATTGAAAACTCAGTAAATGCATAAAAATGACCAAACGAACCCCGAAAAATCACAAAAAATTCACACAACACTCCTGTTGTTCTATGTTGACACGAGAAAAAAATTGAAAGCAATAAGAGGCAATGGATATCGTTTCGTCCCCAAAGGAGGGACGTTCCCTACTGAAAACCATCATGCTTGTTGTGAGAAGCTTCGGTTTGTGAGAAGCATATACCCAAACCTACCCCAAATGGGACAAAATTTATACCACGGCATGTTGATGCCGCTCTATGATAGCATGGCAAGTTTCATGAATTTCAAATGAGTTTTGAATTTACTAGAATTTAAAAACCAGGCATCTCAATGTTTTGCCGGCAATCAACGGTGCCCCTAGTGTTTGAAATTCATTCTCATTTCTTACATGGGACCTAAGCATGCACCCAAGGACACACATTTGATTTTTCAACCAATTTATATGCACTGAAGCATGTGCATGTAGTTCAAATTTGAATTATGCACATAAATGCATTGAAAACTCAGTTAACGCATAAAAATGTCCAAACGAACCCCGAAAATCACAAAAATTCACACAACACTCCTGTCGTCCTATGTTGGCACGAGAAAAAAATGAAAGCAATAAGAGGCAATGGATATCGTTTCGTCCCCAAAGGGGGGATGTTCCCTACCGAAAACCATCATGCTTGTTGTGAGAAGCTCCGGTTTGTGAGGAGCATATACCCAAACCTGCCTGAAATACGACAAAATTTGTACCACGGCATGTTGATGCCGCTCCATGATAGCATGCCAAGTTTCATGAATTTCAGACGAGCTTTGGATTTACTAGAATTTAAAAACCAGGCATCTTAATGTTTTGCCGGCAATCAACGGTGTCTCTTTGTTTGAAACTCATTCTCATTTCTTGCATGGGACCCGAGGACATAGATTTGATTTTTCAACCAATTTATATGCACTGGAGCATGTGCATGTGGTTCAAATTTGAATTATGCACATAAAATGCATTGGAAACTCAGTTAATGCATAAAAATGTCCAAACGAACCCTGAAAAATCACAAAAATTCACACAACACTCCTGTTGTTCTATGTTGACACGAGCAAAAAAAGTTGAAAGCAATAAGAGGCAATGGATATCGTTTCATCCCCAAAGGTGGAAACTTCCCTACCAAAAACCATCATGCTTGTTGTGAGAAGCTCCGGTTTGTGAGAAGCATATACCCAAACCTGCCCCAAATGGGACAAATTTTTTACCATGGCATGTTGATGCCGCTCCATGATAGCATGCCAAGTTTCATGAATTTCAGACGAGTTTTTGATTTACTAGAATTTAAAAACCAGGCATCTCAATGTTTTGCCGGCAATCAACGGTACCCCGGTGCTTGAAATTCATTTTCGTTTCTTGCATGGGACCTAAGCATGCACCCAAGGACGCATATTCGATTTTTCAACCAATTTATATGCACTGGAGCATGTGCATGTAGTTCAAATTTGAATTATGCACATAAAATGCATTAAAAACTTAGTTAATGCATAAAAATGTCCAAACGAACCCCAAAACGTCACAAAAATTCACACAACACTCCTGTTGTTCTATGTTGACACGAGAAAAAAATTTGAAAACAATAAGAGGCAATGGATATCGTTTCGTCCCCAAAGGTGGGACGTTCCCTTATGAAAACAATCATGCTTGTTGTGAGAAGCTCCGATTTGTGAGAAGCATATACCCAAACCTGCCCCAAATGGGACAAATTTTTTACCACGGCATGTTGATGTCGCTCCATGATAGCATGCCAAGTTTCATGAATTTTAGATGAGTTTTTGATTTACTAGAATTTAAAGACCAGGCATCTCAATGTTTTGCCGGCAATCAACGACGCCCTGGTGTTTGAAGTTCATTTCCATTTCTTGCATGGGACCTAAGCATGCACCCCAGGACACATATTTGTTTTTTCAACCAATTTATATGCACTGGAGCATGTGCATGTAGTTCAAATTTGAATTGTTCACCTGAAATGGCTAGAAAACCAATTTAATGTATAAAATGTTCAAACGAACCCTGAACAATTCCAATTCTTTTATGACACACATATAGTTGCATGTTCGCTCCAGATAAAAGGTCTAGAAATTCAAACACCGTTCATTGCCGCTGTGACCCCATTATGTAATTCAAATCAAGTAGATCACACACAGTTTATTATCAGCAACCGTGTCAGATGTAGTACAAAATATCTTGGAGCACCATCGGTGTATAGTACGCCTATGGCTTACGCGAGAAGGTGCGTCAACTACAGTCCACAGTCGGCGTCTCAAGCACACTAGCTCGCTCCCCAAATATCATTTCACTGTTCAATCGTTGCTGGTGAAAGATGGGCACGTGGACCTGTGTCATGAGGGCAACTTCAGTGGCCCACTTCGGCGAGAGCGAGGTCACAGCCGCCACGCATGTGCTAACAAGGTGCATGAGCGCGGCCACAATTTGCGACCGGGCGGCAAAGGCAGCCCAAACGGACGCTGTTGCTTCTCAGGTGGCGGCAGCAACATCTACCTCGGGGATAGCAACTTAATACATGTGAGGAATAAATCGAATTTGGCTGCACTTAATACATGAGAAACATATACAAGTGCTATATTTCCTAGTTCTTAATCATGCTTGGTTTGGATAAATGGGTTTTCCGTGTGGCTTCAATTAATCTGATGAATATGCAATGTGATTATTTTTCATCAACATATTTTACTGATAGCATGCGAACCCTTACTTAACCTGATGACTAACCACCTTATATGCGTTGCAGGGAAACAATGGGAAGCCCTGAGGTTTACAATCGAGGTTAGCACGTGCATGGTCCGTTGTCTAATAGCACATTATTGTGCAATTGCATGAACCATTCTAATATTTTGTTTTTTAACAATTTGGTCTTGCACATGTAGGTCCTGCTGTCAGAGGTTTTGACCCATTGTTCGATCCTTTCTGCATATGGGCAAATGAGTTGTCCATGAATATGAATCAAATCAAGAAACTTAGAAAGATTGTTAGAATAAAGAAATTAGTGACAAAAAACAACAAGATCTTTGTCTGCACAATGAAGAAGACACCAGTTCACTACAAGATGGTACTAACTATTATACCTTGCCTTTTTTATTCCTTTGCCCCATTTCCAATATACAGAAGATATTTATGCACATCCTTGTTTTCAGGCCTTTCCAAAGCAGTTCACTGATGATTACCTCTCAAACCACCTCTATGGTCAAGAGGCGAGGAAGGTTTTCATACAACACCCACGGTTCAATCTTGAAGTGTTCCCGAAGAGGACGAAGGACGGACGGTCAATCATCGACAGACACTGGCCTAAAGTTGCAAAGACCTTCAATATGAATGAAGGCTCAATATTCGCCTTCTGCTTGAGCAGTTTTTCAGATGAGATGCATCTGTCTATATACCATCTATGATGCTAATTTCGAAAGGTTCTACATGTTGCATGTGGAACTTGCTGTTGGTGCAGTTGTGTCATGGGGTAGCTGAGTGCTGAAGCTATATCATGTTGTACTCTGATGTATTTAAATTATAAAATTCTGCTTCCTTAATATGGAAATGAAATATATTGTGTGCTTACTATGAAATGTCAATTAGATTAATAAATGGATTATGAATGATCAGATAATTAGCCTGCTAATTGTGTTTTGCTATTGCAAACAATTGTTGAAAAAATACCGTGGGCGATGACCTCAAGCAACGCACACAGTTTCTAGGAATAAACCATGTTGGATCAATGAACAATCACACACGACTTTCTCTTGAAAACTGTTTGCGTTAGGCCACCTTGCGTAAACGTTTACCACATAAAAACTATGTGTGATAGACAACCTTTGCCACATAGTTTCTTCTACGGACGTGTGTGATACATCCAATAACGCAAATGATTTAATGGGAAAAATTGTGTGTGATGTACCTGTGAACGAAAGCATTTTCCTTGGAGCGACTGTGTGGGATGTGCATACGAACGGAAACGTTTAGCGGGGACTGACTGTGTGGGATGTACTTGCGATTGGAAACAATTTCGTTGTATAATTGTATTTTTTAGCTCTACTGTATGTATTTCCGTATTTGAGTGCTCGCCAGTCGCACATGACCTCATTTTGCCGAACGTGTGTGCCAGGAGGGCATATCCCCGACGGTTTCTGGGTCGTGTGGGAAGGACCCCCCTATCGCCCACACTCACTTAGCGATGATTCCAAATGCCGTTGCAGAAAGGGGTTCTAAACCATTTGTTTAGGACCGACGCGCACCAGTGCTTGTTACTACTGTTGATACCTTTATCTGCAATCCTAAATGCTTAGTATAGGTTGCTAGTTTACCATCAGTGGCCTTACACTCTTGTCCGTCTCCATGCTATACTACTGGGCCGTGATCATTTCGGGAGGTGATCACGGGTACATATACTATATACTATTACATTACTTATGTTACTGTTCGGAGATGGGGGCTGAAGGGGCAGGTGGTTCCACCAAGGTAGTGGTGGGCCTGGGTTCCCGGCAGTCCCCTGATGGTTACTTTGTGGCGGAGCGACAGGGCAGGTTGCGGCCACCTAGCAGATAGGTGGGCCTGGTCCCAGGTCGACGTCCGTGGATACTTCAAATAACACGCTTAATGAGATCTGGATATTTGACCCAAGTCTGGCCACTGGCCTATACGCACTAACAAACTACGCGGGAACAGTTATGGGCACTCGACGTCATGGTATCAGCTGAAGCCTTCGTGACATGAGCGACTGAGCGGCGCGCGCCGGGTTGGACCGTGTAACACAACTTCCTTTGTAATGGAGGTTGCTAGGTCTGCTCACCGGCCGTGTTCGCAACGTGCATGTGTGCAATGGGCGATGGGCCTAGACCCCTGCACGCTTAGGATTTAGACCGGCATGCTGACCTTTCTGTTGTGCCTAGGTAGGGTTGTGACATGTTGATCTTCCAAGGCCGGACATGACCCAGGAAAGTGTGTCCGGCCAAAGGGATCGAGCGTGTTGGGTAATGTGGTCCACCCCTACAGGGAAGTTTATCAATTCGAATAGCCGTGTCCCTCGGTAAAAGGACGACCCGGAGTTGTATTTCGACCTTATGACAACTATAACCGGATACTTAATAAAACACACCCTTTCAAGTGCCAGATACAACCCGGTGATCGCTCTCTCACAGGGCGACGATCGGGGGGGGGGGGGTAGGATTATGCTATGCGATGTTACTTGATGCTGCACTTGCTACTCTCTTATTCATGCTTCAAGATGGAGGTTGCCAGAAGCGTAGTCTTCGATAGGACTAGTTATCCCCCTCTTATTCTGTCATTTTGTAGTTCAGTCCACAGATACTACCCATTTCATTGATATCATTGGATATGTAGTGTAGATCCTTGCTTGCGAGTACTTTGGATGAGTACTCACGGTTGCTTTGCTCCCCCTTTTCCTCATTTTCCTTTCTTCTCGGATGTCGCAACCAGGTGATGGAGTCCAGGAGCCAGAGGATGCCGAGGATGATTCTACGTGGAGTTCGGCTTCAAGGAGTAGTTAGGAGGTCCCAGGCAGGAGGCCTTGCCTTTTTGATCGTTGCTACTTTTGTGCTAGCCTTCTTAAGGCAAACTTGTTTAACTTATGTCTGTACTCAGATATTATTGCTTCCGCTGACTCTTGTGTAATCGAGCTTATGTATTCGAGCCCTCAAGGCCCCTGGCTTGTAATATAAAGCTTGTATTATTTTATTTGTGTCTAGAGTTGTGTTGTGATATCTTCCTGTGAGTCCTTGATCTTGATCATACACATTTTCGTGTTTGATTAGTGTACGATTGAATCGAGGGTGTCACAAGTTGGTATCAGAGCCGACTGCCTGTAGGAATCCCCTTTCAAACTCCTTGGCCGAAGTCGAGTCTAGTCATTACAAAACTTTTACTAACATGGATGTGTGGCTTACGGGCCCATTCGCCATTGGGTGGTATTAGGATCTTTTATTCCTCGTCTATACTCTGGGATTCTGATCTCTCTTCTATTCGGGTTAAATGATTTTGATAATTCTAACTCTAGGTTCTCGTAACCACTTCTTGCTGGAGAGCGCGGATGATCGACTGCTTCACCAGAAGATTTTGAAGATACTCTTCGATGCTTCCCGAGACCCTTGTGCTCTTTGTCTTTTGCAATTCCCTACCACCGAAATATCCCTATGGATAAATACATACACTTGTCGTTCTTACTTTTATTCCTAGTTGATCTTGTTATTACAAGATACCCTGAAATTCTCTCTATTGTTCCGAGAATACTTTCTGCCTACTGCCTTGCAGTTCTTTGCCCCGTGAATCACTACAAAAAAAGACACATCCGTGACATTTTGGGCTGAACGAATTTTTTTCCTGTCATACTTATGACACTTCTATGACGATAATTGTGACAAAACCCGGTATCATCATAGATGTGGTGGGCTCCTACTTCTATGACAAAAAATCATGACAGAAAATGGGTTTTTCGTCCTGGGCAGGCCGGAGAAGCAACTGCATGACATTCTTTGGGCCGTCCATGACGGGAAAAACCATGGTAGAAGCGAGGGCGAGGAAAATATTAGGGTGTTCCCGGTTACGGTGGGTGGTCGGGGCAGAGCGATGCATGGAGGTTTGCGCGTTTCTCTTGTACACGCACGCGCGTGGGTGCGAGGCGTTGGGCTCTAACTGAACCCGAGTGAGGCGTTCACCTACTGAACCCGAGCGATTGCACTGCAGGCTATGCGTTACTGAACCCGAGCGATCGATCGATGGCTGTTAACTGAACCCGATCGAGCGATTTCTTCACTACTGCTGCTAACTGAAGCCGATCGATGCTGCCTTTGGATGAACAGTGAGCATTGCTGGGGGGGGGGTTGGATGAACAGTTCCTGGTGGGGTGGATGAACAGGACCCCGTGGTGTTGCCTCTGGACGAACAGGACCCTGATCGCTCGAGCCGGTTGGGGCTGGATGAACAGGACCCCATGGAGGGCTGGATGAACAGGATGACCCCATGGAGGGCTGGATGAACAGGACCCCATGGAGGGGTGGTTGAACACGAGCCCGTGGAGAGGGCTGGTTGAACAGTAGCCGGTGGAGTAGCGCGTGGTGGAGTCTGGATGAACAGGAGCCCGTGGATGAACAGTCACAGGTGGAGGCTAGAGGAGGTCGACGGTGGATGAACAGTAGCCCGTGGAGGCTGGAGGGGGTCGACGGTGGAGATGAACAATATCCCGTGGAGTCTCGTTTTGCGGTACGCCACACCCCTCACGATGAACAGGACCCCCATTTCGACCATAGCACTCCAACACAAGTCTGTTTCCTCCGTTTTGCGGTACGCCACACCCCTCCCGATCAACAGGACCCCGTTTTGACCATAGGTGGTCCGTTTCCTCCGTTTTGCGGTACGCCAGACCCCTCCCAATGAACAGAATCCCGTTTCGAACGTGGCCGGTCGAACACAAAGCCGTTTCCTCCGTTCTGCGGTATGCCAGGCCTCGTTTCCATCGGCTATTCCGTCCAAGATGGGTGGCTCCCACACGTTCCGTTGCCTCCTGATGAACACGACGCATTCTGTTGCCTCCCCATGAACACGACGCATTCCGTTGCCTCCCCATGAACACGACGACGATGCTGTTGTTTTTTTGTGGGCGACGACGAGCTATTTCTCTGTTCCGACCCAACCATGTACACGAGCCCTGGCCGTACGTATGCGCGGGTAGGCGTTCGAGACCCCACCCGTATGTACGTACGTGGCCGTATTTTCTTTCTTGCACACTGGCCGCTATACGTAGGTATACATGCTACGTGCACGCCTCTACTACGACACGTGCGCGCCTCTACATCGACCAATATGTACGTACACGTTCGCGACCAGAATGACAAAGCTACGTACGCTTTGACGAGGTGGGTCCTGATTGTCAGGCACTTCCTTGCGTGCGAAGATGTAGCTGGTGGGTCCCAACAGTCAGGGAGGCGAATCATTTTTTTTGCCCGGACGCACTTCCTTGCGTGCGAAGATGTCACTAGTAGGTCCCAACAGTCAGGGGGGAAATGTTTTTTTTCCGCGAAATACATTTGCCCGTCCGGTGGGTCCCTGCTGTCAGGTGGAGGAATCATTATTTTTTGCGTAATAAGGAGGCAGTTCCTTGCTACAGCCGTGGACCCAGCTGTCGGCCTCTCCAAGTACAGTCCACGTCCGATGGAAGCCGTTCCTTGACCACGTTGACCACGCCGCGCCGAGAGCACCAGGGCGATGGACGACGGCGAGGCCTAGGAAGGGGACGATGCAGAGCCAGGGAAGACGCAGCAGTGGATGCCCACACCTAGAGGAGTATGAGGGTTCACTGGTTCGCTGCGGTGTGAGGTTGCCATCGTCGCAGAATAACAGGGGGTGTGGGTGAGTAGAGGGATGGCCTGGCCAGCAGTGGGAGTAGTAGGGGGGCGGTGAGGCCTCCGCGGCATCGCAGCCGGCCACGGGAGGCAGGAGCACGAGGCACGACCGATGCTGGTTTGGGCGGCTGGAGCAAGAAGACCAGAGGTTAAAGAAGCACTACGGCCGTTGGATGGACATCGTACGGTCACTGGATCTAGAATCGTTCATATTGACTAAGTTGACAAAGCCCTCCGTCCCCGTCAACTTAGTTGGCCCACAAGTCAGCCTCCCACTATTGTGGGTCCTAGTTAGCAGAGGGTATTCATTTTTTGTGCATAATAAGGAGGCACTTCCTTGTGTGCGAAGATATAGCTGGTGGGTCCGACCCGTCAGCGGCGGAAACGTTTTTTTCGTGAAATATAGAGGCCCTTCCGGTGGGTCCCAGCTGTCAGGTGGAGGAATCATTATTTTGCGCGTAATAAGGAGGCATTTCCTTGCGTGCGGCCATGGACCCAGCTGTTAGCCTCTCCATGCACAATCTACTTCCGATGGTGTCGTTCGTTGACCATGTTGACCACTCCCCGCCGAGCGCATCCAAGGTGGTGGACGACAGCAAGGCCCCGAACAGCAACAAGCCGGAGATGGGAAGACGCGGGAGTAGAGTCGCGGACGGAGAGGTCTACGAGGGTTAACTGGTTCTGGTGTGGTGTGGTTCGACAGTCGGTGGAGAAGAATAGGAGGTGTGGAGGGATGGCCTGGCCAACGGTGAAGTATCGCTTCACAGCGAAGCGTGCTAAGCAGAGCTGCTAGCAGCAGGAGGCGGGAGCAGGTGGTCTCGGCGGTGCTGGAGGAAGAAGACGAGAGATTGAAGATGGATGCCGATCGTTGGATGTAAATCCAACGGCTAACGATGTCAGAATCATTTGTTGACTAAGTTGACAACGGCTTGCATTGGCTTCGACCTATTGGCCCACATTCCAGCCTCCAAAATTATGGCACGTATTCAACCCAAATTATGGCACGTATTCAACCCATTTTTTCAGAATTTACAGTCTTTTTTGTGGGGTAGAATTTACAGTCAATTTGATCTTTTTTTTGAATTACAGTCCATTAGCTGGGCAGGGTGAACAAATAATGTAGCATCCATGCGGCCGATTTATGTTTTTCCTAAAAAATTACAGGCCATTTGCACTTTCTCGAAATACATGATTTTGCTGGGCTGATTCTAATTATAATGTTGGGGTGGGTGCAACAATGTTATCAAAAAATAAACAGGGGCTGAGCATTTTGTTATATATATATATATATATATTTAAATAATAAGTGATTTATTATTACATTGGTCCTTAAATCTTACCAAGCTTTTGTACACAATCACCAGGATTTTCGTTGCCAAAAAAATCCAGGATTTTATTGTTAAAAAATTATTTTTATAAGTTAATAAGATGTGGGATATTGTTTTCTTGCATATGTAAGTATCTGTTAAATATATGATGACAATAACAATAATATATAATAAGGTATAAAATAATTTAAATATATAAAATATAGTTAGAAGGGAAACATAAGTTGGACCAGACGTTCCTATTCTTATATAGAAAAATAGAACAGACCTTTGCGTTTTCTTCAAAAAATACATAAATTGGGCTGTCGATGTTTCAGGAAAAATAAAACCTCGGATGGGAGGTCCATAGGCCAATACAAATAGGCCTATGGACCTCCCATCCGAGGTCATGGGCTGCGCATGTTAAAAAAGAAAGCCTAGATGGGGCAGCCCAAAACCCAGCTGATACTTGCTTCCCCAGTGATAATAAATGATACCTGCCAGCTCCCCCGCTTCATTGTGAATTTATCTCCTATAGTAACTACGTTGAAGCACCTAAAAAAATGTAACTATGTTGATAAACCCGTGGGCCCCAATGTCAGTATAGCATTAGGAGGAAGTATTTTTTCGATGAGGCACTTGCTTGCGTACGGCCATAGACCTGGTGGGTCCCGACTGTCCGCCTCTCCACGTACAGTCCTCTCCAGATTCCTCTCGTTTGTTCAGCATGTTCACAACAACAGACATCGGCGTCGCGGCAAGCGCACAAAGGCACAGGAGGAGATCCGACCACCTGAGGAAGTTCCTTATTAGTAACGAAACAACTGAACTAGCCTAGTGGCCGAGTGACACTACCCGACAGCTGTTCCGCCCGGATTCGATTCCACCTGTGCAGAGAAAATATCTCCAATTTTTTTGCCTCTGCCTTTATTGACATGTGGGTCCCAATTGTTAGCTACGCACACCACGTCCAACACTTTCCAAAACTTCGTCCCTCATTTTCTCTGTTTTTCGCACACTCGACATTGTGTGGGCATTTTGAAAATAACTTATCTTTTTGACTGTGCATCATATGAAGATGTGCTATGCATGAATGTTGATCAGCATGATGTTAACTGGCTGGTAGTTCCAGTTTCGACCATGAATAAAACTTCCAACATGATGTTAACACGGTTTGAAAAGGCCGTGTTAATATAAATGCTCTGCCTCTGAAAGTTGTTGTTTCTTATCTGAAACTGAACTTGGAGTTTCTTATCTGAAACTGAAACTTGCAGTTTCTTCTCTGAGAATCACATTGTCTGCACTTTTATACTCCTTTGAAACTACATTTTTTAAGTGCTAAAAATGGATCTCTAGAATTCATAAAATACTTCGTATGCTCAATACTACAAATCTGAAATTCAAAAGACATTCATATCTGAAAGTACTCTCAAAATACACAACACAAAACACAATTCACAACCTGCAAATACTAAGAACCCTAAGTTCCTCCTGACAATTCACAACCTGCCCAACTATTGGGCTGGGGGGGTAGTCCCTCCTATTCCTCGGCGGCAGACAGCCACCCCATGAGACGATGTGAACATCGAGGGAGAGGATGGTAGGGAAGCATCATCGGGGCAACTGTTTTTCTCCTCTTGTAGTTGGGTTGGGTCGACGAAGACTCCACTGGCTCGCTCTGGCACGACACCCTGTAGATGCTCGATCCTTCAAGCTTTGGTGGATGCTCCATCTGGGATCAATACTCCCACCACCGCTCCCTCATGATCGGATTCGGTGAATCTGTTTGCTCCATGGCCCAGAGGAGCAGCTCTATGTACTCTTGCGCGACTCCCTCCGGGAGTACCGCCGCCTTTTCGCTCTGTTGCAGATATTTGGCCATGGATGTCGTCGTCGTTGCTAGTTGGTCCTTGTTGTCAAACCAAGACTGTATCTCCAACATCCTAGCTAGCTTCACAGGGCCGCCGTCTGCGATCCTCACGTATCGGTTGTACTCCTCCATCGATCTACTTATCCACATCACCTTCACTCATTGGCGGTGGTTTTTGAATAGAAGAGGAGAGGAGCAGCACTGGTTTTGGATTAGAATGGGAGAGGAGCGACGCTAGTTTTGGATTGGAATAGGAGAGGAGGGGTGGTGGTTTTGAAATGGAAGAGGAGAGGAGCGGCGCTGGATTTAGATTGGAACAGGAGAGGAGCGGCGGTGGGTTAAGAGGAGAAGAGCGGAAGAGCAGCGCTAGTTTTGGAAATATTTTTTTATTTTGCGTATTTTGGATCAAAGTTTGACCACGTACTGTATTTGACAAGCAAAATGTGAATGCATGTCACCAAAAATTGTATCATTTGGTTCGTATCTGAATGTACTTTCAAATTATATTATTTTTGCAACGTATAACACATATTTTATTTGCGAAAATCATGGTCAATTATGACCCAAAATAAAAGGGAGACTAGTTAATGTGGGGTCGCTTTCTTAATTGAAGGGTAAATTGATTTTGATTTTGATCCAGTCATAGCGCGCTGGCCCTCTCGTCCAATCCTAAATCGCTGCCGCACGCTCCTCTCCCTCTTCTCCATTGCAAAACCACCTTCTCTCCTCTCCATCATCTCCATTTAAAAACCACTGTCTCGCCTCTCCCTCTTCTCCATTGCAAAACCACCTCCTCTCCTCTCCATCATCTCCATTCCAAAACCACTGTGTCGCCTCTCCCTCTTCTCCATTGCAAAACCACCTCCTCTCCTCTTCATCATTTCCATTCCAAAACCACTGTCTCGCCTCTCCCTCTTCTCTATTGCAAGACCACCGTCTCTCCTCCCATCTTCCAAAGCTAGCACCGGACCACTCAGAAGGACATTTATGGAGAGGATGCAGCAGCGAATCAGGCAGATCACCGGCGGCGACCAGGCAAAGTTAGCCAGGTTGAAGGAGATCCTTACTTGGTTTGACAATGAGTGGGAGATTTCGAGGACGGTGAGGGCCATGTGGCAATGTATGCGAAAGAGCGAGACGGCAGCGATGAGGGCGGCGATGTACATGTACTCCTCGGTGGCAGTCATGCTGCAGTCCTTTGAGTTCATCGAGTATCTCCTCTGGGCGATGGAGAAGATAGATTCGCCCGAGACGAAAGTCAGGCGGAGGTGGTGGGCGTACAGGTCGAAGGTCGAGCACCCAGAGGATAACGAATCGATCGAGTATGGTGTGCCGTCCGTGAGGGTGCAGAGCCAGCCGGAGCCACATGAGTATTCGTTCTCCCACCACAAGAAGAGGCTGGATGGCGCGAAGTCGCTTCCCTGCTGTTATCCATGGTTCCTCGATGCTCGCCTCGTTTCAACGGCGGTGGTAGGGTTTAAGGTAAGCTTCGCACTAACCTAATCTTCCACCTGCTCATGCTTACAATCAGTGTGACACCTAATGAAAATCATGCTTACAATCAGTCTCCGAGTACTACGCCAATCACCCTTAAATAGCTCTGGACCTTTGGGTCAAAGTTGTGACACTGTGTACAAATAAAGAAAAATAGATTGGTGCTTCTTTCAGAAAAGAGTACTCCCTAGAAAACTGCCAATATAAGCTACTAGTATTTGGTTAGAGGATTTGCTGCCGAGAAAGATCCGTCCACGGAGAGCGCCACACATCCCACTGGTGGTGGTGGATGCCAATGCGTGCATGGAGCATGGTTGGTGTCGGTAATTTTTACTTGGCACACCTCGCACTCTGCATATATGCCGGTTCCATTCGTACATTTGTGTAGTTCCTCCAAAATGCAGCTGAATAACCTTGTTTGCACAGATAATGAAAAAGTGTGATTACATTATAGTGGCACTAGTTGATGAAGCATGCAAAATAAATAGAAGAAGATATTGCGAAGTATCATAGTATGCCATGCTGCAAGGGCGGGATGGGCCCTGCGACGCCTCATACGGTACGCCACACCTCATACTGT
The DNA here is from genome assembly GCF_002162155.2 of Triticum dicoccoides. Lineage (NCBI taxonomy): Eukaryota > Viridiplantae > Streptophyta > Magnoliopsida > Poales > Poaceae > Triticum > Triticum dicoccoides. Next base: position 232,569,105 of record NC_041380.1, on the reverse strand, counting down.
AAATCGTCCCAAGTCTCCCCGATACACCTTCTGCCAGTGATGAACATCAGTGTACGGTGGTAGTACAAGGAGGGGCCTTGAGACATTCAAATCTCTATTTTTGTGCAAACCAACTAAAATTAAGCACCCCAGTTTGCAGAAATGCTTAAACATTAACAATGGGACTAGTTGATGAAACATACATTAACAAAGAGAAGCACTTTCTTTATCTACATTGGAAATGAAATGATAGAGAGGACACTCGCTCTGTTTTAACTGTATTATTACTTCATTTTATCAGTGACACTAGGGTCGAGCAGGTGGCAAACAAGGTGTACCGTGCGTCGCAAGGATGAAGGCCGGGGGTGCTTAGACTGGGATGCTGAAGCTGGCTCTTTCAGTCCCTATCTTCCCCCTGATGTTTATGTGGTAGCATTGGTTGTAATCCAAACTTGGTCGAGCTGGTGCTGCGTCTCCCTACCTGCCTAGCTTATGTGGCGAACTTGTCTCCTGCTACTCAGTCTGTTCTAGTAGTAGTTGCATAACTGCCCGTTGACACTGAGATGTTGTCGGATAATGGTTCTCTATGGTTGGGTTTCTTTAATGAAATCTTACGGAACCCCCTCTTTCGATATATAAAAAAACAATGGCACTAGCGGTGCCAAAACATTGCCTCAAATTAATAGTGCCACTAGATTAAGGTGCAAAATAATAACATTACTGCTTTATCATGGCAGTGCCAAAATAGTAGCACAAGAGCAGGATCAACATGTAGGATCTTTGGCAAACGATCAGACCAAAAAGGAACATACCTCGTGATGGGAACCATATCTGCAATCAACGCCATCGTAGAAGGGATGACACCAGTCACCAACATGGATGATTCAATTCATGGGACCTTTTGGTGCAGTTCACCTAAAATGAAGCAATGTCCCATGAGCTAGCAGCTTCTTCTTCTTCCTTTTTAAGAAAAGGGCTCCAACCCCGGTTCCATTTCCATCAGAAACGAAACCCATAGAGCTTCTTATTCATTAGTTGCAGTAAAATTGAGCAACATCAAGGTTGGTCGTGAAGCTCCTGGAATGTTCAACTATAATTTGGATATCATTTGTGCAGTTCAACTAAGATCAAGAGTGAAATGTATATCTCTGTTTGCACAAAAAAGGTGGAAAGGAGGGTGACTAACAAGTGGTGAAACATGCATCAAATGAGAAAAGCATGTGCCTTATCTGAATGGCAATCGTACAAGGATAGTAGCCATTTCTAGCAGCATTGCTAGATATTAGTGTGGGCATTAGGATTAACTATGACAACTGTTAAATACGACTTTACTTTAATGGTGTCATTGCTTCATTTTACCAGCAACATTACATTAACAGCTGCTACAGAGTCGGTATTTGGGCACGGGAGAGTAGGCGGACCAGGACAGTTGCATCTCTAATGAAAAGAAGCAACTTATCTTAATGGGAAATTTAGCAAGACATGAAAAGGTGCCATTGATTCATATTACTGGAGGCATTACATTGAAAACAACATTGGTTTAACGTGTCCTTACTTTTAACAGTGCGACCGCTACATTTTACCAGTGACATTACATAAGAGCGGCTCAGGGCAACAAACATCAGAAGAGGATATCTGGGCTGGTCCCATTTTTGTTCGGTATATAGCCACCTTATACTGTGTGAGGCTAGCAAATCTAGTGCTGGACTTACTCTGTTGACTTGTCCCCTAATCCCCACTTCCTTTCCTTTTTCAACCAATAGATCGGGTTTATATTGAGTTTGTACCGCGTTCCCTTTATTTCCCTATAAGACCTAGAGACCAGTTGGATAGCCAGTCTCTGCTACTTTTCGCCCCCATTATTTCCTCTTTCAATCAAGTCCTAGATTCAGGTAACATATCTTCCCCCACCCCACCCCTTTATTCCTTGTTTGAACCAAGTAGGACTAGATTTGAGTGCATGAACTAGGTTTACCTCTTAACAGTAAAAAAATTAGGTGGTTTTCGAACAGCCAATCAATCCTATCTACGAGGGGGCCTGAGAAATAGTAAAAGATACAAATGCAGCAACGTCAGGAGCTTGGGAAGTAGAGCAAGGCCGGTTTCAAAGGAAGTTATACCTGAGGGTCACCGGGATGTCGCTAGGTGGGCGGTGGGAGGCCGGATCTACCCACACTATGGCAGCGAGGAAGAAGGGGTGGGAGGCCCTCCGTCGCCAGCGATGCTTGGGGAGAACGGCAAGGCACGCTGATCGGGACGCGCCAGCAGTGGGTAAGAGCCATCGCCAAGGACGACTGCGTGAATGTTGCACCTTCTCACCTTCCCCGGCGGAGAGGATCCGACTGGATCTATGACCAGCGGTGAGTAGAGAGACAGAGTGTGGCCACCGCTGTTGTGTTTAGATCTGGATAGGACGAGACAGTGTGAAGAGAGAAACACTAGCAAGCAAGCGTGGAGGCTCCTGCCTATATAGTGGAGTACTAGTTTTCTTTTGTCTACCGGCCGAAGCCGGCTTGACCTCGGCAATGACTGTCAAGAAGTCTTCATGCACGTGCCCCGGAGGTGTAGTTGTCGTCATTTTGATCTGAAGCACCAGATTATAACATATAACACGGAAAAATGCCACATGACAAGAAATCACTAGATCATTGATGGCGCGCGTTGCTGCGCCCATCTATTTTTGTGATAGAAGGACATGATTTTCAAATATGTGGTGAAAAAAATATAGTAACGATTGTAGGTTAGAACTTTTTTTCTTGGGTCTAATGGGCTTAGAATTGAACATTAAAGCCGACATTGTTGTGCATGAGCGGTTCACACTGCAGTGTGACATTACATGCTAGGTATGATTGATCAGAGTGCTAGATTTGATAATAGGTGTGGTAGCAATAATAATCATAGACAAGTATAAATCCACATGCACATACCTCCCTTATCAGGGTAGTCTAGGAAATTATTGCAAAAATGTTAGGACCATTTGAATATATAAGACATGGGAATGATGTGATAAAATAACATGGTAGAAATTTTAACCATGCTATGAGTAAAAAAACATGAAGAAGAATGAACATGAAGTCACACTGAACAAGTAGCACATAAATCAAATTTTATATTGACTGAGGAGAGAACACCACAGTTCAATACATTTAAAAATGAACAATTAATCCGCAAAAATGGTTAGTTTGAGCGCTCTATTTTTATTTCCATGCATCATGAAGAGTTATGCCCTCTAATGCATAGGGTTTCCTAAACAAAACTATAAGTGAACTTGGATCTATCTTGAGACATCGAAACTGAACCTGTACTTAAATGACAGAGTGAGACAAAACGAAAAGGAGAAACAAGTGAACATGAGGATATTAGATGCTCTCCAAGTTTCAACTTAGATGTCCATTAGATGAAATCGGGTTGATTAGGAGTTCTGGGACGGATGGACATAGGCAACACATCACAGGGAGTCATGGGCACAAAGGGGAGAGCAGCGGTGAGCTGCCGATCTAAATAATCCCATACCAAGCTCCAAGATCACAATCGACCACCGCCAGCACGGACATCACCTGTATGTACATTTTTTTGGAATGAGAGGATATAAGGACAATGTAATTGCTTGGTGCAAGAATGAATCATACAACTGTAATGAAATATAGAGAAATCTTCCCGAGCATCATGCTGAAGGATGTTGTGTAGTGCATCCTAACGAGAGTGCTTGCAGTATCTTAGGCCATGCAGTACTGCAGTAGGGAGAAATCCATACTGTTTGCAAAACTGGTTGAAAAACACCACGTTTTTTGTACTGTTGTACATGGCTTCAGGCAACTTTTTTTATCCCAAGAAGTTGCCCGAGGTGAAATTTTACCCTTGTGAAGAGCACAAAGTGCTTAGATATGGTATCGAGATGTTTATCTTCCTTAAGCTTCACAATCATCTTAAAATGCTAAGTGCTATGTGTACATACAACCCCTGTATTTTAAGACTGTCTTGATGCACCACAAATGTTTAGAGGAAAGGAAATCCCTATTGTCACAACAATACATGGTCAAATAAAAATCTTGAACCAAATCACTGTTTGTTTTTCAAGTACTCTGCCATTCAACCTAATTACCAAGCATTTGAGAGAATATTGGTTCATGGTCGGGATGGGTATTGATATAGACCATATTGTACTCGACTTGCTTTGACGTTGCTACATCATATACGCCTCTTGACAGCGACTTCATAAACACACCTGCACAAGTACCTGCTTCAAAATTTCTTCAAATTCAGTAAGCATGGCTGAAATTCACTATGCATGTCATATAAATGAAAATCAACAGTTAGAGGCTTTGGAAGTATATGTCAGTTTGTTGTTTAATAGCATCATAAACAGAATGAGTGATTCCATATGCCATCACTATAAGAACTATGACGGATACTAACCTGACCTTTAACCATTGGAGATACAATGGAGAACCCAACTCAGCAAAAAGTTCGAACTCGTCAATTCAGAGCACATGTCTTGAGTTGGGAGTGGAAAAACATCATCAATAATAAAAATTATATACTTGATGGAGGAAGAATTAAGGGAAGAACATAGAAGAACTAATTGAAGAACACAGATCAACAGCAACAAGCCAACAACGTACGTGGAGTAAATGAAGAGCAAGGGTCGACATGGTAACTGACATTCAATTATTTGTGTATTTTGATTATTTCAAACAATCATAGGACTAAAATCGTACCATATAAATAAAAGGTACATAGTACAACAGATAGATATTGAGATGAGGCATGATTAAAGGGGGCACAAGAGCACACTATACCGATCTGACCTGCCTGTTAGCCATTGGATACCGGCAGATTCCACTGGAAGAACGAAAGAAACCAATCGGTACTTAGCTTGAATTCGTCCTTGTAGAGAACCTACAATCATTTGAAGTTTTGAATTACACAGAGAACACATCTGTATATGTAGACAACAATTGTGAATTGGAACCAGCGCATCACCTTTAACCCAGTTGAAGCAGGCCGACCTGCGTTTCTTTGAATAATAGTACGAGGGAGAATTGCAACAATTGGAGACCTAAGCATTACCCATCGCTTTTGTGCTAGACAATGGTTTTCGAGTGAGCATAGTGGGAAAGGAGTAGCGGCAAGGTTGAGATTATATGGGTTGCATGAATTGAATGAAAAATATGAATTGCCAATGGAAACCGACCTGCCCTGAGCCAAGACTGGCATTGATGGCCGATAAAGCTACCAATCAATCATCCTTGGCAATTGAACTTCATGGTTGTTCATCGTTGCACACCATCCCGTCGTGTTGTGGAACCGAATGGATCGAGGAGCCGCTGTCCGTCGCATCCGTTCAACCGAACGTACCGAGTAGGCGATATCCGTCGCGTTGGTGGAAACCCAGCGCAGTTGCCATGGCAGTCCAAGCCCCCGCATCGGTTGGCACCCAGGTCGAAGGGGCCGCCACAGCTACGACCAACGAAAGTAGGCTGGGAGAGAAAGAGACCAGGGTCGCGGGCGTCCAGTTTTAGGGTTCACCACTTTTGCGCTGGGCAGGATCCTTGTACAGGCCCAGTAGGCCGAAATTAATGTCGGATGCCAAAAAAACCACCGGAGCAGCGGCCCGAGAAGGTTAGCGCTCGTCATGAAGCCTGTACGCGCGATTTGGGTCTGATTAAGAGCAGATCGGATGGCAAGGAAGCCTAAAAGTGACCATCCAACAGCTAAAAATGCTAATGGCCTAAGAGGGCTAGAAAAGCGCTCAGTTCTAATATATCTAAATAACCTCACTACCCAAAGGAGACAAGATGAATCCCGACAGACAAACTAGACGAGGATCAAAGCTCAAATTGAATAAACTCGTAGAAAAGGGGTCCATTGATAGATGTCCTAATTAACATAGCCGGCTTGACCTAGATGGCAGCCGAGTAGTCCTCGTGCATGTGCCCCCAATGACTAGCCCAACTCAGTTGTCACTGTTTAACCCTCGCAGTAACCCTCCACTCGACATTTTTGCAATCGATAAACTACTCCTAGTCGTCCTGTCCTTTCACATTATGGTAGTTCCACTAATCCTAACCCTCCTCCCAAATCCATGGCGTCCCAAATCTCCATGATTGGCGGTGAGTACAAGGTCAGAACCATCACCGACGATGAGTTCAACGTCATCTACACCCGTTCTTCCGCAACAGTGAAAGAATGCCATGCTCGCTTCAAACGCATGTTCGAAAACTCAAATGATGAGTGGGTCGCTGGGCTAGATGTTGAGTACACCATAGTCCTGGGAAGCGAGAAGAATATAAAGGAGGCAAAGAAGAAGAAGCCCGTCGTGATCCAGGTTTGCGTGCATGACTTATGCTTGGTCTACCACATATGCCATGCCGACGTTGAGTGCAAGGAATTTAAGAAGTTCCTCAAGGGCGTTCGAGTCAAATTCGTTACTGTAGACTTTAGGAACGACAAGGAAATCCTGGGTCTGATAGGCCTCGTTGTAGGCGACCCCTTCGACCTCCAGAAGGAAGGGCTGGTGCCCTCCCGTGGTCAGCCTTCAATGCTGACCCTGGCAGGAGCCATGGTTCATCCTTCGTACGGTGAACTGAAGAAACCTCCACACACATTTTATCGTGCATGGCAGTGGACTATACTAGATATAGACCACATCCACTACGCTGCAATGGATGGCTACCTTCGTTTCAATATCTACAAGGGTCGGATGAAGAGCAAGAGCCAAGTGTGCGGTTCAAGCAAAGAAGTATCGCCCAAGAGGAAGAGGGACAAGGACGAAGTCGAGGACGTGGACGAGGACTCTGAGTAAGGTGGCAGTATCGTTGCTCATGGTGGTTCTAATGCAGTGTCTACCGGATTAGTTGCTTAGTTTAATTTCTGGTGTGCTTAGTTTTATTTGAGGGTTGTGTTGTGCCGAGCCCCCAGCAGAACTATGTTATGTTTCTTCTTGTTATATTTCATACATTTAACATCATATAGCCAACAGTTTAGTTTTCAAAGAATTTCAGGGTGCTTAGTTTTGTCAAAGAATTCCAGGGTGCTTAGTTTTATTTGAGGGGTGTGTTTTGCCGGACACCATTAACTTATCATTGTGAGAATCGGCTTATTTTTTTCATGTAACATGGTCAATGGGTTTGACGTGAAAATAACAATGTCTAATGGCATTTCTGAGCAAACATCTAACTTAACGATGGCATTTTTTAGATATCTAATTGCATTTTTGAGCAGGCATCTCATGGATCGATGGCATTTTTTGAGTAGTTGTAACTTCTAATGGCAAAACTGAGTAGTGATACACAACTAGTGGCATAAATAATAAGAACCCAAGAATTAAATAGGTATGCTAATTTATTTATTTCTTTATACCTTTGTGTGTGAAACAATATATGCTGCCTCCCCCCGAGATTTTCTTTACAGAGGCAACATAGAACTATATGAGTGCCCTATTAAATTTTGGAATTATTGTGGGTTCGTCTGGCCTTTTTTATACATTAATTGAGTTTCTGGTCATTTAATGTGCATAATTCAAATTTGAACTACAAGCACATGCTCCCGTGCACCAAAGTTGATTGAAAAATCACATGTGTGTCCTCGGGTGAATTTCTAGGTCCCATGCAAGAAATGGGAATGAAATTCAAACATCTGTGCATCGTGGTTCAGCCGAGAACATTGAGAAGCTTGGTTTTAAAATTCTTGTAAATCCAAAACATGCCTGAAAATCATGAAACTTGGCATGGTGTCATGTCATGGTACTACCATGCTGTGTAAAAAAATTGCAGAATAGGAACAAGTTTTGGTATAAGTTTCTTGCAAACCGGAGCTTCTCTCAAGAAGGCTCATGGTTCTGAGAGGGAACGTGTCACCTTTGTGTGCATAATTCAAATTTTAAATACAAGCACATGCTCCAGTGCACCAAAGCTGGTTGAAAAATCACATGTGTGTCCTCGAGTAAATTTCTTGGTCCCATTCCAGAAATGGAAATGAAATTCAAACATCTGGGCATCATGGCTCGGCTGGAAACATTGAGAAACTTGGTTTTTTAATTCCTGTAAATCTGAAACACGCATGCAAATCATGAAACTTGGCTTGGTGTCATGACATGGCACCAACATGCTGTGGTAATTTTGCTATCCGATTTGCGAAGGCGCAGACATTAACAATCAACAAAGTCATTTTGGAACAAGTGCTGTCATGTTACAATCGGAAACACAAGTATTATTGAAACCGTGGGCGTTCTATTTACCATTTACGTGCCGCCATGCGTCCCCTTTTTTATTAGCTAGGAGGCGCCATGCAGGGTAGCTATTTGAGTATAGGAGGCGTGCGATCAGACCCCTACGCGTGCTTATCGGGAGGAGAGCCCTTTGACCTCCATCTGCCGTCCACCTCTCTCCCAAGGTCTCCATTAATGGTGCCCGAGCCTCTGTTTAATGGCGTGGCAATGTCTCACTCGACTGAGATTTAAGAGAGAAAAAAGAAAATCTGAAAAGAAAATTTTGCACAGATCTTGATGTAAGATCCGACGGACCTATATAGCATCTACTGCGACTTATAGCAAGACTGATGAATATATATAAGGACGACGAGAGTGGATAATAGTTGTCTTATATAATTAGGAAGATAATTAAAAAAGCCACATGCGGCTACGCCCGAAATACACAAGGGCAAAAGAAGGAAGACGCATACAACGATCTGGCTTGCTGATCTCTACTTTCTTTATGCGCTGTAGGTCGCGGAGACTAGTTCTCGTGGTGGGCGATGATCTCTTTCATCAGTTTCATGTCCTTCATATGCTGCTTGGCAGCATCCATGGATTCCTCCACCAGCCTGTTGCGCTTGATGCGGAGCATGGCATTCTCGTCCATAAGTTTCTTGATGATGACGCCCGTCCTCTGCAACAAGGCAGCGGTCTCCTCCTCCTACTTCGCCCTTCCGGTGATCTTCGCCCTCAGCAGGTCGCGCTCGCCCCGGAGCTTCGCATTGCCCTCCCCTAGTTGCCGGATGACGCTGGTGGCCTCGTCCTGCAACCTCGCCCAGCCGGAGATCTGATCCATCTGGCTATGGATCATCACATGCATGCACCTATAAGAGTCCTCGCCTGCTCGCGAGAAATTTTCCCAGGCCGCCGCGACACGGCGGGACCTCCGTGCTGCTTCGATGGCGCGGCGGGACATCTCTGCTGCTTCCGCAGCGTGGCCAGACCAGTCTGCTACATCGACGACGCGGTGGGACCTCTGTGCTGCTTCGGCGGCGCGACGGGACCTCTGTGCTGCTACTGCTACGTGGCTGGATAGGTCAGCTTCTTTCGCCGCGAGGCGGGACATCTCTCGTGCTTCCTCTTCCATGCTCACCTCTCCCTGGTGGAAATCTCTCGACCCAGAACTCACACTGCCCATGGCTTGATTGACTTGATTGTTTTTTGTGGATGAGGAGTTGAGGAGGAATGTGCAGTCATCTTAGCATAGTAGTATTTATAACCGAGTACTACTAATACGCTCCTAAGTGGGAAACAATTTAGGTTGTGATCGGTGTGAATAGGTTTGCAATTAAATATAGCATGGTAGTAGTAGTAATTTGGAATGTGACAAGACGTGCTCAAAGTTTATTGACGGTTATAGTTTTGAAGTGCGGCACTATTCTCGAATGGCGTAACGTCAGCACGTTTTCTCGGCCGTGGTGTAGCACATGCCACGGTACTAATTCTTTTTCTACTGCTGTGTACATGCAAAAACTGGCACAGTTGGATACATATCTTACGCTTGGCGTTTGACAGGAATAGCCTCGTGGCGAGCTATAGACTAGTCTTTTTTTTTCAGACGCATTACACCTATCTCTTGGGACTTCTGGTAAGCACCATCGCTGCTCCCTAGGTCGATGCCACCCACATACACTTGTACTCTGAGAAGAGGTGCACGCACGCACTCGTCCTCTCTCACACACGCATCTTTAGCTACGAATTTTAGTGTTCTCAACCATCCGATTGGCTCTATCATAGGTTTCACGTTGCTCCTTGGCCTTGAGATTGAGAAGTTTAAAACGCAGAAGCTAAGATGGAGGCGTGAGGTTTTGGTTAATGTGCGGGCCGCACATGGCACCAACACGACACGAGCTTCATCTGCCTAGTCTGCATGCAGTCGGGTGAGTTGTCCAAGTATAGACACAACCAGGCCCTTGTTGGTATCCGCGCCTCGACTTTGGCTGGTCATAGTGAAGAGTAACATAGACTAGTTACTAGTCTATGTTATTAGTACCATCATAGTGGGTAGTGTCATATAGTATATGCATAATTTGGCGATGAGCGCTCTCTATATGTACCACCTTTTTTCTTTAATTTCATCTTGATAGTTTTGCTCCATGGCGCAATCCATTGATACTACTACTGTAAAAATGTATACATTTTTTAAAAGGCTAGAGGGCAGGGCAGTCTAGCTTGGTCCTTTTCACGAGAGGTGAGGGCCTTTGTGATTTGACGGCTCATTACTGCTGGAAGGCGGGGCCTTGTGATTTGACTGCTCGTATAAATGCGCCGACGAGCTGAGGAGGAGCAAAGAACCATGCGCTATACTCAAGTTTTCCACTGGAGTAGTACTACGATGGAGGAGCACGAAACACAGCAGCCCAGTGCCATATGGCGATAAAAATGATCTAATTTGCTAGTCATCTCATTGTTAGCATTGTTCTATTCATGCCTCGCAGTGAACGTGACACGTGCGGCGAAACACCCGAAGCAAAAGAAGAAACACAAGAGCAAAAGAAGAAGGAAGATTATCACCCCAAATGATCTAATTCGCCACGGAGTCGTAACTGCTTCTTCATTGCCTCCATGATCTTCATCTCCTTGCGTGTCTCCTCCGCCATCTTCTTCATTCTGTCCATGACGCGGGATTTCTCGACGCGAGCCTTCATCATTTGTTCCACGGCCACATTACGTACCTTGACAGTAGCTGGGTGCTCGATGCGGAGCTTCACCAACTCCTCCTTCTGTTCCATGACGAGGGCGTGCAACATCTTTATCGAGGAACTACTACTCTCATGCAGCTTCTTCCAGCCGGCGTTCTTCTGCTTCAGCAGGTCGAGCTCGTGGCAGAGCTTCGCCTTGTCCTCCTGAAGTTGCAGGATTTCGCCGGTCGCCTTCTTCTCCGAGGCAATGCTCTTCTTCAGCAGCATCACCAAACCGACGGACAACTCCCCTTGCTTATTATGCTTAGCGGGCATGTCATCGAGGCTCTCCTTCAACAGCTCCACCAAGCCGTGGATGAACTCCTTCTGCTTATTGAGGTGCTTATTGAGCTGATCGGGCATGCTGTCGAGGGATAACGACTCCAGCGCCGCCAGCTCGGCATGTTCGCCTCCGCGGCTAGGGTGCTCCTGGGAGCCATCGCTAGCACGTGAGAGATCTTTCAAGGTCTCTGCGTGCCGGCGAGCCCTCTTTTTTTCCGCAGCCTTGTTTGACGCTCCCTTGTTACGAGTAGTTCTCGACCTAGAGCTCTGCGCACCGGACATGGCAAGGAGGGACGAAGAAGAAGCACTTATGAGGAGGAAAGGTAGAGTAATTTTCGGTTAGGTAGTTCCCCTTTTTATAACCTAAGCACTAGCACTAGTACTAATACCTGCATAGTGGGAACACGTTCAGGTTTGGTACGTACTAGTAGGTGTGAGCAGGCTTGCACTTAATTGTAGCACTAGTACTTTCGAATGTGATGGAAACAAGGTAAAGATAAATTGATGGGTTTTGATTTCGAGGCCCGAAACGGCTCCCGATGAGTTTAATGGAACATAAATTTCAAGTAGACTACACTACTCAGATGCATAAATATTATGTTACTGTCAAAAATTGGCACAAAATACGAAGGAGACCAATGGAAGTACTACTAGCAACCCATGATATAACTACTCACATGCGCGCAGTGGAGTAGTAATGTCTTTCTTCCGCCCTCACGTCCACTCAATTTGCATGCGCTGTATTAATTGACCATCAATGAAGTGAAAGACTTTACACGCGTCAAATTGTCACATGGGGTGGATCTTGGTAAAAAATTGCGTACACCCATGTACCCATGTGTGCGTGCGAGGGAATGAGTGTGTGTGTGGCATGCGTGCACATCTTCGCTTCATGCATGTACCGCCAGTGTGGCTCAGGGAGGACAAGTACATTCTTCTGGAACTAGCATCACGTCATTGTGATCAATCCACACAAGGATGTCGCGACAACGCCTCCACATGTGCCACATGGCTTCATGAACTGTAAGAGAGACACTGTGTAGCGTGCCATTGTGTTTTGCACATACTCAAAGTACTAGTAAGGTACACGCGTATTACACGCGTTAGATTTTGCAACCAAATTATGAATAAATACCACACTATAGCATGTAAGCTCCAAGTCATATATGCCTGATGTAGACCTTCATTTAATTCTTATAGTTCATCTCATTCAAAATCAATTAGTTTTTATAAAAAACCTAGGGCCTCTTTGATTCGTAGGATTTCCAAAATGTGGGAATAGGAAGAACATGGGATTAGAGTGGAATGTCATCTTGAATCCTACAGGATTGTACGAGTGTTTGATTGTGCATAGAAAAAACACAGAATTCTTTCAAAGAGGTTTGAGTGGATGGCATGTTTCCTATGAAATCTAGTGCAAATGAATCATATGGAAAAATTCCTATGGTTTACAATCCTATGAATCAAACAACCAAGATAGGAAAAATTCCTAAGGATTAGAATCCTCCAAAATTCCTTTGAGAATCCTTTGAATCAAAGAAGCCCTTAATCTATTTTATGATTCATGGAATTGTGCGTTGTAAAGCATAAAGTAAAAAAATAAATAATGGCAATTCAACTAGAAAAAAAGTTTGGGCAGTTATGATACGGAAGATTCTAGAACAAAGGAGAACCACTGTTGTTTTGAGATTTGTGCATTATGCTTAAGTTCATTCATGGAGTCTGCTAGATTGTACATGTGGCAAAATCCGGTGGTGGGCTAGAAGATGGCGCGAGGGGCCGAGTGGAGGGAGACTATGAAGGAGTGCACAACTGTGAGATCGATATTTAGAGAGAGGGGGCGAGAACGTGCGCTATTGCACGCAGTGGCGGAGCCATGAAAAATGTCCCATGAGCTAGGGGGCCAAGCACTGCTAATCCTTTATGAGGAGGGCCAATTCATCAACTTAAACCATTTTTACCAGCAATTGTCTAATGATCACATTCATATTAGCCTCGACATATAGTGATGTTAGGGGGGGGGGGCAGGGCCCTTGCCGCCCCCTGTCTTCGCCATTGTGCGCGCGTCTGAGAGATGAAGCGGAAGACATGGATGATGAGAGGGGGGCATTGGATATATAATTAATGTGGGTGTATTAGCTATATATGTAATCCTATATAGAGAGGTATAGATTGATCGATGTGGACGTGGGAAAGATGGTGAGACCTCACTAGATATATAGATTGATCGGTTTATGTGCAAAACTATGAAAGACCTAGCTATACACACACACATATATAGGAACATCGATCATTGCACATGCACGTGAGAGATAAAGAATGCCCGATATGATGGAGAGGGGGATGTGTGTGTGTGTGCCTTCATGGGAGACCGACCCGAAGAAAAAGATTGCATGTGTGCGATGGATAATGTCGACTGGTAGTGTATGTGCATGCATGCACGAGAGAAAGTTAGTGGTACAATTATAAAGAGAAGACCAATGTGTGGGTGTAAAAGACTAGGTGAGGTCATAATCAATGTAAAGTTGAATTCAAATATTTGAACAAGAGATCATGATGTTTGAAACCCATGCATGCATGAATATAACAGAGATCTGCATGGTGTGTTTTGGAAACGAGCATGTTGTAATGTATACACATTGAACAAGGTCAGACTGGTTTGAATTTGAGATACCGATGGCAGACATCGTTTGGCCACATTGCATCCGTGCATGGACACACTATTTTAATTGGAGATGATGGGTGGCTTTCGGATGACATATCTATATCTATACCCCTGTATATATTATATTATATTTTTTTATATAGTGTGCGGATAACTTTAACTTTGAAAGATGGTTGTTGGATGAGGCCAATCTGATGGTGCAGAGCTGGCAAATTTGAGCACTACTGGCCGTTGGATATCATCTAGATTCCACCAGATTTTGCCACTTGTACAATCTAGAAGACTCTATGGTCGAACTTAAGCATAATGCACAAACCTCAAAACACAAACACTTCTTCTTTGTTCTAGAATCTTCCGTATCAGAATTGCCCAAATGTTTTTCTACATGATTTGTTTTTACTTTATGCCTTACAACGCATAATTCCATGAATCTTAAAATAGATTAGCTTTCTTATAAAAACTAGATGATTTTGAATGAAATGAACTATAAGAATTAAACGAACATCTACATCATGCATATATGACTCAAAGCTTACATGCTATGATGTCCTATTTATTCATAATTTGGTTGCTAAATCTAATGCGTGCAATGCACGCGTACCTTACTAGTCTAAATGGTGTCTGTGTGTGCGTTGTGCGTGTTAAACACATTGTACGTAGTATATCATACTAGTCTAAATTGTCTTTTTTGGGTACACGTTAAGCTTGTTCTCCCAAAATTTCAAGCCGCGCCTTGTTATGCCGAAATTTCAAGCTAGCGTCTCTGTCTATCGTGCTGCAAAACTACTGCCTCTTCAACCCACGCCTTGTTACCCCGAAATATTTAAGATAAATCTTTGTCTCATTGTGCTCCGGCAACTCCCTCCATCTCAACCCGCGCCTTGCTATTCCAAAATTACAATGCGCGCGAAAACTACCACCTCCTGGGAAATCTCGACACACAAAATGCCCATGATACCCCTGAACCGAAAGAACCGCCTCAAATTGGTGGGGGTACTTTCGTAACTTACCCCACATTTCGGACAAGCGCGTCCCTAAGCCATGGTTCCCCACTCCCATCCCATCCGCCCACCCATTCATACACCGAGGCCGGGAAAAACCCGCGAAGCCCCACACCCTCCTCCGTCCGCCATCCAGCCGGAGCCTCTTCCCCGATGACATCGTCCACAACAACACCTAGACGTCCCTCATCCACCGTACTGGATGAGGATCCTTCATTGATCTGGTCGTCCCGCTGGTTCAGCCACCCCGTCCTCCACCTCCAAGGAGCTACCCCGACGTTCCTCTCATCTTTCGCGCCACCTCCATTCCCACACCGCCGTATTCACCTGCACCACCGGAAGAGCATCATCATCACCGTTTCCTTGGATGAAGCTGCGGCCTAATCGGCGCCACCAAAGAGGTTGTACACTAATCGCCACATTTTCTTCTTGATTCGATCTCATGGTGCTGCCGGCGCTCGGTCCCGAGTCGACACGCCGTGGCTCCATCCACGGCGGCATAGCCGGCCACTTCCTCCACGGCCTCGCTCCCTTGGCGATGGCGTCCACATCAGTAGGAGCGGCTGCTGCTTTAGCTCTCGCTCGCGCTGCTGCTCTGCTCTTGCTCTCGGTCCCCTGCCTTGTCTGCTCTTGCTCTTGCTCTTTCTCGCGCTGCTGCTCTTGCTCTTGCTCTTGCTTGCGATGCTGCTCCGATTTAGCTACACTTTAGTTGACTGAATCGACTTTTGGATCAGTTGATTTTCAGG
>NC_041380.1:232517480-232553307 GCF_002162155.2 Triticum dicoccoides | reverse complement strand
AGCCGCAACGGGGAGGGGGGCTCGCCGGAGAGGTACCCCACTATCTATCTTAGGGTTCAGGGTTGGGGTGGTGGTCAGTGGTGGTGGTGGGGTGGTGGCGTGGGGATCACCGGAGAAAAAGCTTGGCACGAGGGGGCCTAGAGGGATGGCCGGGGCGGCGGCGAACTGGCGGTGGGGAGTGTTTTCGGGGTGGGCGGGGCGGTTGTTTGGCTGGTGGTGGCTGGCAGCTCAGGGGGGTGGAGGTTGAAGATGAACTGCGGGCCCTTGATTTCATATCCAACAGCTGCAAAATCGACTGACCAGAGATGAAAAAGTCAGTCGACTGACGTGTAGCCTCACCTCTAGTGCGTTCAGTTTCGACAGTAAAATTCAGTTTCGACAGCAAAATTTAGTTTCGACAGTCAAGTTCAGTTTGGACAGTTAAATTCAGTTTCGACAGTTAAGTTTAGAGATGAGCGGCTGATGTATTTTACATCTAGCACTTTGTGGTTATGTATTTTACGTCATCTATTGGAGATGCTATTAGAATTGCACTCAGGTTAACGCTGTCTCTCTTGTCCTGCTTCAGCCTCGATGTCGTACAACTCACCGGAGCTGCTCCAATGATGGAACCCTCCATCACAGCGGAGCAGTACCTCGGGCTCCATCTCCAGATGACTAAGATCTTCTTCCCCTCCTCCGACAGCCAAGTCAGCCGGAGCATCCTCACCGGCCAACCCAATCATGCTGAGATCGACATGGCTTCACCAAAGAGGCTGTACACTTGTTGCATATCTTTTTTACTCTACATGTTATATATATTGTCCACTGAGCACACGGAGTAACGGGAAATACAATTATTTTATCATACTATATGACAAGCAGTGAGGTACCAGGCAACTTAGCTATCCGTGATGGACTCTCTTGAACGCCATGATTATTTATCTCTACGCGTTTGAGCTGTGCATTTGTCGATGGCCCTAGGAGTTGAGCTAGTAGGGCAGTGGCCTGGGTCCAAAGTAATAGAAGTAGCACAAAAACATTTTTTAGTGTAGGCTTTTCCTTGCTCAAGCCTGCCTACTAGAATCGCCAGTGCTTGAAAGGAAAAGTGAATGAAAAACATAGGGATTGGAAAGTTTCGTATGGTACTACTTTTCATGAATTTGGTGCAAAGGAATGGAGCAAAGGAAAACTATAGGATTTGTTCCTTTAGTGTCTCCTTGAAAGAAAAATCGTAGGAATATTAATTTCCACTTGTTCTCCTTTTCAAATTCCTATTCATGAAGCACAAGACTAAGAGATAGTAGCATAATAGCATTATAACCGTACATTTTCTTGTGGTTTGACATAATGTCAGCATGCTTCTTTGCATCTTGTGATCTTCCAATTCTTGTGAACCAAACACCCAGATTGGCAGAAATCCTGTGTTTTTAAATTCTCTGTTTTGCACGTGCATTCCTATCCTATTCCTGTCTATTTCCTATCCCTGCATTGTTACAATCCTCAAATTCAAACAAGCCCTTACACAATTACTTCTGTTACAAATATGTGTCAAAGAAAACCTTGTGTGGTTTGTCCTGGTCCTGCGATGCTGTGTTCCACCCCAGCTCAGCTGCTCCAATGACGGAAGGGTTCACCACAACAGGGATCCGCTCTCCAGATTATCTTTCGCCGCCTCAGATCTTCTTCCCCGCTGCCGGCAGCCACGACAACTGCATTATCATCATCAACTGAGCAGATGACCTTGAGGACTACACGGGTCCGCAAGAGAGGTCGCACTCTTCCATGTCTGCTTACGTTATGCATCGCTTAATATGATGACATGCTACTTTATCGTCCGGTTCACCTATAGACTCCGAGTCAGGTCCAAACTTATGCTGAAACTTGAGTTTTTAAATGGTTGTGGGGTACATATTGGGGCAGCAATTAGTACTATCTATCTACTATCTGGTTAATCTCGGGCGTCTACTATGAGTTTCATGTTGGGTGCAAACAAACATTAAAGGAGCCATTATCTGTATTTTTTTAACTAAAGCTATTATCTGCCTGCTATCATTGGTTTTGGGTCTATCCACATTTTGCTATCATTACTCTGGATTTGTGCATGCACTCCTTACATAATCTTACTATGTTTTATTCCTATGCATGTCAGTTATTGTACACAATGGAATTGAACATGTAGAGCAAAAGAGACGAGCCTTGCGTGGCAATAAAATTTCATGCGGACGTCACTCCATGGTGGGCGCAAAGGCAGCCCACTCCACCCATTTTGGATCATAATCAAGAGGAAGATAACTGTTCTGACGGGGATTCAGAAGTAGAAGACCACTCCTATTTACCCCATGAGGTCTTCGCTCTAACTTTGCATGCTGATGTTGGTAATATCATGCATATGGTGCCTTGCATTGCTTACTGTATACATCAAAGATGTCATCTGCTTAGTTTAGACATGCTTTGTGTCAATGCCATCTGTTTAGTTTCTTTATCGTATATGTGAATCATGCAATGCCATCTTGTTTAGCCAGGCATCATATATGTGAATTTTGCAATGCCACCCTGGTTAGCCAGTCATCTTATATGTGAATTATATCATGACATCATTTTTTATTACGTGTTAAATTTGTCAACAATTTTAGTACATTCAATTACTCTTCCTGTGCATCAGCCATTCGGCACGGTCATGGAAAAATCTGGAGTGGAAACAAGGTCTTCAGAGCAGACAATGCTATCTGACGAAGCACATGTCTTGCTGGTTACAGATAGCTCCTCAGAGGAGGATTCGGAGACAGATGACCAGTCCTATTCCCCCCGAGGTGCATGCTCTAACTTGGCAGGGTTATGTTGCTCATATCGTGCGCATGGTATCTTGCATTGCTATGTCATTTGCTTAGTTTAGACATGCTTTGTGTGAATGCCACCTGTTTAGTGTCTAATTACCATATATGTGAATTGTGCAATGCCATCTTGTTGCAAGACATTATATATGTGAATTATGCAATGCTATCTTGTTGCAAGGCATTATATATGTGAATTATGCAATGCCATGCTGTTTAGCCAAGCGTCATATATGTGAATTATATCATGCCATCCTTTTTTTGTATTTCTCATTGCTTTTGTTGACAATGTTTGTATATTCAACTGCTCTTCCTATGCATCAGCCATTTGAATTGGTGATGGAGAAATCTGGAGCGAAAACAAGGTCTTCAGAGCAGATAATGCTACCTGCTGAAGCAGATATCTTGCTGGTTACAGATAGCTCTTCAGAGGAGGATTCAGAGGCAGATGACCAGTCCTATTATCCCCCTGAGGTGTATGCTCAAGCTTGGCAGGGTTATATTACTCATATCATGCATATGTTGTATTGCAATGCTTAGTTTTTACATCATATACGCGATATTGAATGCCATACCCTTAGTTGACACATCATATATGCGATTGCCCTCTGCTGACTTCCTTAGTATATAAATCATATATTTGAATTATATCATGCCATGATGTTTACATAGACAACATGCATCTGAATTATGGCATGCCAACCCATTTTCTAAAGACATAATATAGTTATATCATCTCATCCTGCTCACATACTCTTCATATTTTGAATTATGTCATTCTATCCGTGAATTATATCATGCCATCATGTTTCCATCGACGGCATGTTTGTGATTTATGGTATGCCAACCACTTTAATAGACACATTGTATAGTTATATCATGTCATCCTGTTTACATAGTCATCATATTTTGAAGTATGTCATTCTATCCTATTTAGTTAGCCATCATACATGTGAAATTCTGTCATGCTATCCTGTTTAATTAGCCATCATATATGTGAAATTATGTCTTGCTATTCTATTTGGTTAGACAACATAAATGTGAATTATTTCATGCCCTGTTTTCTTCCCTACTATCCATTGCACCTATATATCTTACAATGTCTGTACATTCAATTACTTTTCTTGTTTATCAGCCATCTCAATTGGAGGGGGTGATGGCAGTATCTGTGGGAGTAAAAACACGGTCTTCAGAAAAGATCATGCTACATGTCGATGGAGATAGAACCACGGTTGTACTTGCCCAAGAACCAGCCCCACCACACATAACCCTGACTCACGCAGATTGTACCCCTACCCAATTGGACAGAGAACTAGCTACACCCCTTCTAACCCCAACCCTAGCAGATAGTAACCCAGTTCCCATTGACACAACACCGTCTCCACCACAGAGCACCCAAACACGAGCAGTTAGTAAGGCAACTGCAGTGCCCAAAGCACGAGGACCACCACTTCGAACCCCAAGTGAACGCTTAAAGCAGAAGAAAAGGTCAGGTTCCGTAGCTATGGTTCATACTACTTTGCTCTTGCATCACTGTATTTACTCATACCAACTAATTTCAAATTTGAAGGATGCAATTGAAACTCCAATGGCGCAACAGGTATGTTTTAAACCTGTTTCTTTAATGCGTTTGCTGTTGTAACTTGCTCTATTTTGATTTCAGTTTCAATTGAATAAACAGTTATGTTCTCATGCCATGCACATTACAAGTGTTGTTATTGCTGTGTAGTTTCCCACACTTATATTCTATCTATGCTGCTTTGTCTTAAATAGATATGATTCGAACTGTATCTATCTTGATTTGGCAACATAAACTAGAATGATATAGACCATACAGTGACCATACTACATAGATATATGTTTGTTTCATGCTGTTATCCTGTCCACCTTACTACTGAACTGGTTTACCAAAATGAGTTTCATATACTACATTGTAAACCCGTGATGTGTTTGTTTGTTTCTCTTTTAGAACGTGTATAAAGTATTGGAGAAGAGTACCCCGTTATGCAATGGTAAAGGAAGTAATGTAGATAAGGTTCAAGATAGTGAGACATCCCTGTTGGTCTCCAAGAAAGCTGATAAAAATATATTGAAGACACTGAGACAACCCCAAAGTCCTATCTTAATGTAGTGTTCAAGTTACTCGCTACTACTGCTGGCACCAGCTCTTCGAACTCGCTGCCTGAATCAGTTCGGCTTCTTGAGTCTCAACTTCAAGTTGAAAGACATCGATCAGATGTTATGCGACAGGAAGCCGAAGGACTGAGGAAGTCCCTCCAGAATTCAGATGCATACTTTCTGGTGCAACAACAAGTGCTGGAGGATTTAAGCGCCAAACAATAGAAAGTTAATAAGCTTGCTAAGCATCTTGCCAGCATTATGGGTACCCATGATATTGTTTCTTGAGCTCTTCTGAAGTGGTTTCAGTACTGGACTTGTTTTGCTGCGTTGTTTATATGCTGCTTTGTTCCCTATATTTGCACTGGTGGCGAACTTTGATGCCTAGTGGATGTAATATGTGTAATTGCCGTGATAGCCTAGCATAAGTTGCTTGCTTATTTATTTCTTTATTGTCTTGTTTATTTGTTTTCTTGTAGTCAGTGCAGTTCTTTTTCCGCGGTTTGCTAGTGGTCGCAATAACCTATTTTTTAAAACTAGGCCACAATAACCATGGGCTACATATTTACTGTAGTTAACATGGGCCTCCTACGGGTCGTAGAAACAATGCGCCTTCTAAGGGTCGTAGAAACAATGGGCCTTCTGCGGCGTAGAAACAATGTGCCTTGTATGGGCCGTAGACACAATGGGCCTTCTACGGGCCGTATCATCAATGGGCCTTCTACGGGCCGTATCGGTTGGCCAAACATGGGCCAATAATAGACCACATTATGGCCGTAAATGGGCTAGAGTTGAAATCATCCGTTCATGGGCCGACCATAACGGGCCGTCGTTAATCGGCCGTACTTGATGATGCTATGAAAACGACCCAACGTATTAACGGGCCACAAAGGGGCCGACTGTAACCACGGGCTGAATTTGGCCCACAAGCAGAAAATGACAGTAACGAGTCATAAGTAAATGAATGCTGGAAGTGAGCCCAAGAATAAATGGGCCCTAAGAAGGCCGAAAGATAACATGGGCTGGAAACGGCCCAACGGAATAATGGGCCGTTAATGGGTATAAAGTGATACACTGTTCATTACAGGCCAGTTTCACCACGTGCCGTTAATGGGTATAAAGTGATACACTGTTCATTACGGGCCAGTTTTACCAAGGGCTGTTAATGGGCCGAGAGTTACTAAGGGCCTCATATGGGCCGAAAGACGTCATGGGCCATACATGGGCCAGAGTTAAAACGGGCTGGAATTATATTGGACGGCCCAGATGACGATACTGGGCCTAATTCGGATAGGCCGTAAACGGGCCCTGGGTTAGCGGGCTGTAAATGGGCTATATGTGAACAGGCCGTTAACAGGCTTGCCGTGGGCCGACCCGCCACCTTTTGACCAAGTCAAACGGGCCGGCCTTTTCACAGGAATGGGCCTCGTTGGGCCGTGCCATGTGTCGACATATCATAGGCGCTTTGGGTCCAATGAGTGGATGACATCTGTCCCAACGGTGAGCCGACATGTGTTTCCTCCAGCCAATGATGATTTTACACGTGGAAAATCCCCATTGGTCGGGGCTGTTAACGGGTCATTGGATCCAAAACCGGACCTGATAGCTTAACTACGTTCCGTTATGGTCGATGCCACGTGTCGGTCACCCTTGACGAAAGCACTTCTATGACGCGCGATTTATCGTCATGGAAGTGGACACTTCCGCGATGATAATTTTGGTAATGTCACGGAACACTTCTACGACAACACATGTATGACTATCTTGATTCTATCATAAAATTGTCTTGGATGTACATGCATGACAGAAAACGTGACCTACTGTGAAAAACACGTATCATCACGAAAGTGTATTTTTTGTAGTGAATACCCCTATGGATAATTCCTCGCACTTACCAAGTATCTGTTCTTCCCTGTTGTTCATATGATTCACAAGATACATTGAAATACTATCTGATCTTCCGGTAATCCTCTGCCCGCTATTGCTCTACAAATACTTGTCTGCTTGTATTATGGTTGCATCCCATATGACTAGCAATGTTCATCAGTATCCTTTGTCATTATCATTTGGAGTCCCTTGATTCAATATGTTGCGAATGCTCACAATCATTAATCATATCCTAGAATTCATCCTTCCAGCCCAGACATCATTTTGAACATGAGCTGGTTCTCGACCAATCAAGTTGTCGTCGAATGTACCCCTAAGCCTACTCAACTTATCCATCCTTAATCAGAGCGTTTGCTTCTGATCCCTTGAATTGGAAATCATAATTCCTTTGCATTTGAGCCTTGAATTAGTCAGTTGCTTCTATAATCTAATGCCTTCGCATTGTTTCTTCCTCTGGCTGTGTGCCGATGCTCACATCAGCTCCATTATGGACCGTCGGATCCTTTGTTGAAACATCATCCAATAGTGTCCTTCGTATACAAAAACCTCGAGAAGTTCTTTCCCTGATACATAATGCCCTCGATAAGTTATATCCTCTGCTTTTGTCAACCATGCTCTACTATCGAGCTTGTGTTATTTACTATTGAAGCTTGTGGTATATGTTTCTAAGATGCCCCTAAGGGTTGAACCTTTGCCTTCCCAAATCCGGGTAAACCCGAGAGCTATCACGAGTCATACTCTTCTGGTGTTTTGCTAGATAAAATTTCAACATTACAACTTCTTCGGAAATGAGAAGTGGATGAAAGATTATGCATTGGTGAAGTGGGAGTCGACCTTGAACTTTGTGTTCGTGCCCATGGACATGATTAGATCTTATCATGGATGCTTCTTTTAAAATTAATTATCCCATTGGTGTAAGTTCATCTTATATCTGGGAATTGGTCCTTTGCAATCGTGGTTCCGACCATAGTGTTCTTCTTTGATTCCATTTCCCGGACAAGTTCAAGTACTTGTCTTCTGCAGGTCAATACACCTATCCAACCTCTATTATGATCTACCTTCGAGTATTACCCTGTGGTATCTCGATAATATCACAAAACCATATTACTTCTTATGAGTTCTTCTTCAAGTATTATTTCTCACCGATTCCAATTTTCCCCAGGTTCCGAGTTGTTAGAAACTCAATGACACCGATAAGTGAATCAATTCTGCACTCCGATTCAATAACTCTAAGTAATCATCATTGCTTATGAGCTTATTAATCCTTTCATTCCTAGCCTGATCGGCTATATCATTATCGTGCAACTTTTTAACTGTGCTACCTGGTCCTTCTTCTCGAAGCACAATTTTCGACGATGAGCTAAGCTTACGTCGACTTTCCTCGTCATATCATTTTTCCTTGAACAATAAGCTTGATTCCGAGTTCGTGTCGTATCCGTGGTTTCAATAACTTTTTGCTCCACCCTTCCTGTTGCTTGATGTCGTCGATGAGTGATTATATCTTCATGAAACATCTCGACAAATGTGTCATGATCATCATCAACATTCTGAGCTCTTCGAGGATATCGCTCGAATTCATGTTGAGAAATACCATCCTTGCTCCTCGATGATTTGTGTTATCATCGACCACATCCTTGTCTTCCCTCAACACAAACGTGTTCATGTTTTTGATTGAATCTTGAGTTCCTTGCTATCCAACATTTGTTCTTCTTCACCTTGGAGTATTACCATCTTTTATGTCAAGAAGGTCATGAGAATTGCTCCGCCTCTTAAAATTCCATGGTATAGTGATACTTCTCACCATCACCATTCTTTCTTGGTCCCAATGTTGATTCTAACCGGAATACCAACAAGTGAACGGTGTTGCTTGGATTCTGTACTCCTAGCAACCCTATTGCTTTGGAGTTAATGGTTGATAGTTCATTCTTAGACTATTGGATAACGAATCATCATTCTAACATTGATCGTGCCACCTAAGCCCATATGTCGGGTGCACCTTTCAACCATTTTTAATTGTGTATGATTTCCTCGAGCGTACATCATTATATCATTTGATCTGACTAATGATATCTCCTTATTCACATAATTTTGGAAACCCATCTTTTGGAAGTGTTGATAAATTGTCGCTGAGTTCATTAGCTACCTCCTTATCCCTTCATTGGTTTAATTATGAGCTCTTGTTTCGGAACTCACTTCCATAGTACATTTCCCGAGAATCTTACAATGTCGTCTCGTCAATTTGTTTTGCACCTTTTCTTCTCAAGCATCCTGAGTCTGAGGTATCCTAACACCGATCAGATCTGAATCTCGACCAGATATGATGGTTGGAACATATTTCCAAGAGTTATAACATTTGTCTTTATATGAACCGGTAAGGTGATGTCATGCCTAGCACACTTGGTTGGGGGACCTATTGTTATAGTTTCCTTTTGGCAAGGTTAGCCATTCTTCCATGAGGAAATTGTAAGACTTATTCTACAAGTTTTTCCTGATGAATCCTTCATGTATCCAAGGTCTAACCCTTGCTCGAAGACCATGTCCATGCTATCTCGAAGCATGTCGGTGGTACTCCGATCTTCAATAAGAACAGTTGAAGCAATGCTAAATTCTCTTTATCAAATTATCCAAACACCGTTGTATGGGTAATGTCATGAAATTCCTCTCCCCTTACCTAAATGGTTTCTACTTTCTATCCTCTCGTGGATATCATGCTCTGCTTGTCCTTGGGAAGGATATACCCCTGAAAGCACATTTTCCTTTTCATTGTTCTGTTTAATCTGATAATCACATTTTCCTTTCCATTGTTTTGTTTAACCTTTCTTGTGATCTATATGATCTAAGCACTAATAATTCACTGCTTATGAAAATACCTCGGTGTACAATTCTGTCGGCAAGACCCTATTACTAATGTTGATGACATTCCGGTAGCCACCGATAGACGAGAACTTTGCCTATTGATCCGCCTCATCCAACAAGCTGGAAAATGGTTCTCTTTGTCCGTCGCCCTTGGTACTGATGTTGTTACCGACATAACTGACAGGCTATCCTCTGACATGCCTTGCTTACATGTTCGTGCAAGATGTCAGCGCCCTTTCTACCTTTAACCCACATGGTGGGCCCATTACCCACAGCTCCACAGGATCAAAACCTGACTCTCCTGTACACCCCCCGGTTTCCAAAGTTATTCCTCGCGCGTGGCCTCATATGTAATTCACAGGCCACCTTCCTAGTGATCTATTCTGGTAATAGATGCAATACTTAATCTCCTTACTCTGGACCCCTTTTGCACTTTGTTTCAGACATCGAACGATTGCCTATCCATTTGAAACTTCTCACGATACCTTCTTAAGTTTCAATTCAAGAGATACTTATGCTTCTTCCCCTGAGTTAACCGTCCGATGATCAATCTTGTTAGAATTCGTCCTTATATAGTTTTCCCCTCGTATCCTTTCGTAAGTACTATCGGAGTAATGGGCCATGGTAAGGCTAACCCGAGGCCCAAAACCTTTCAAGGCAGTGGGGCTGACTACGCCCCTCGAGACGACAGATGAAGAGCCGCCTTCTAGAGGATGACTGAAGGAACAATCGGCTGCCTGCATGCATCTGAGTCCTAGAGGCGAGGTCAAGACCGGCCGACTCCTGCCCGGCGGCTTCCAGAGAAGCCGGCCGCGGAGAGTTGGCCCACGGCACCAACAAAGCCCATGCCCTCATAAGGGGGGATGGGACATGGAGTGGCAACAGTGAAGCCCACTCCCCCCCCTTTTCCACGAGATGGCTAGGCCACAGTGCGCTGTACCAAGGGAGATCTCCGTCTAGCGCGGCACTGTTGCCATGCCATCCCTGCCATCAACAATAGTGGGCGGAGTCCTATGCCCACGACGGCCTGTCAGTACGGTCCACGGATGACGGGCCCTACCAGTCAGTGAGAGTCCAAAAGATGGCAAGAGCGCCACCAGTCGGACCTGTAGGGAGCCGACCCCCGGCAGTCGTCCTGCCCCTCCCACGGGTTCCCTGCGCCATTAACCAGACGAGACAGGGAGTGGCTACAGTGATCACCCGCCAGACGGCGGGGCTGTAGCCACGACCCCATGACCAAGCCTGTGTCATTAGAGGCACAGCTACAGTAAACAGCAGCCGGCAAGACCCGCAAGCGGCGGGTACGGCCTATCGGCTTCGTACCAGACCAGTCGGCGGCCCCCAGCAGTCGGCGGAAGGGCTGGTGGGCGAAGAGACTGACGGCTGGGCCCTGCGCCCATACAGTTTACCATTGTACCCCTGGGGGGTAGGCCTATATAAACCCCCAGGGCACCCATGCAAAGGGTTCCGAACCATTAGAACTAGACCAGATCCTAGAGGGGGGAGAGAGCCGACCCTGCCTTCTCCTACCTTCAGCATACAACTCGAGGTGCACCTTTGTATTCACTTTGCCCTAGTGACCATGCGAAGACCCCGCAGAGAAGGACCAGGGGTTTTATCTCCTAGGAGAGCCCCGAACCTGGTAAAGTACGCCGGTGTTCGTGTCTACGCCTCATCCCATTTCCAGGCACCGGCGACGTTCTACTCGCCCCCACCATGATAAGCCATCCATTGGCATATGTCGCACCCAACCCCCGACATTTGGCGCCCACCATGGGGCCAGGTGCATCGTTGTCCGGAGACCTATTCTGGACGGGAACCCTTTTCCTCCCTGACGAGCGCAGCCAGCCCGGCACGCCAGACGGAGTCTACACCGACGCGCTGCATGGCGCTGAAATCGCCTGCACGGCCAGTTGCCTCGCCAATCTTGTCAGCAAGGTCCGCCTCTCCGACGAGACTGCATCCGACGCGGGCACAGGCGGCCCCGAGAGCCTCCTCGCAGGCCTCCTTGATCAACTCCACGTCGCCAGCGAGCCAGCTGGGGACTTGGAGTCCGTAGGCTCCACTGATCCGATGTTGGTCGACTCCAACACCGCGTCGCTTGACACGTTCCCCACCAACATGGTGGTCTATGACGAGCCGCTCCCTTGCGCGGAGAGCGGCGAAAGCACCGTCACGGAGGTGCTTTTCATTGATCATGGCGAGCACTCTGGTGGGGGTGATTATGACCCGCTCAACACGGCGCTGCAAGACCTGGCAGCGCCCATTCCCGAAGACGCCGACACCGAGACGCTGGAGGCACGCCACCTTCAGCTAGTGGAAGGCACCAAAAAGCTGGCCAGCATGAGACGCCTATCAGAGTCCTACCAGCGTGAGATGGACTGCGCTGTGGGCGGCACGCCGGCTCCAGATGGGCCTAGCCGCCTTGGCACGGTCCAGCAGCGCGACGTGGCCATCGCCGACCTGTTCGGGGCAAATCGCCCTGTTTACACCACGCCTGTGGAGAACATTCGAGCTGCCCAGGTGGCGGCAGACGAGCTGGACAAGTTCGAGGGCGAAGAACGTCGCTTGATGACGGAGCGCGTCCAGCGACTCCTTGACACGGCTGCGGAGCAGAATGAGGCCGGCTGCCGTACTGATGCGCCGCGCCGACAAAATGACAACCTGCCTCCCCGCGGAGACCAAGGCGCGACGTCTCGGACGCCGACTGGTGGCGTCCGCGGAAGAAAGGACAAGGAGCCGGCTGCCAGCCACAGTCGGACTCGCATCACCATAGAGCGCGACTGAGACGGCCGCCCAAGAACAGTGGAACGACGGGACGACTGTCCGCCTCTTCCCCCTCGAAGGGAAAGGCGAGTCTCCCCGCCGCCTGTTGATCGCCCGACGCTCGGCGACCGCCTTGGCCGCCGAGAGGGAGTCGGAGAGAATGACGCCCGCCACCGGATCGACCATCTCCACCGATCCCTGGCGCTTGAGGAAGAAGATGAGTTGGGTCCGCCGTGTTTCGGCCCCCGCATTCGAGACGAGCCCTTCCCCAAAGGGTTCACGCTCCCCAGAGACACACCCAAATACACTGGCTCCGTGAAGCCGGAAGACTGGCTAGTCGACTACTCCACGACCGTCAGCATAGCAAACGGCAACAAGCGTGTTGTCGTGAAGTACGTCCCGCTCATGCTCCAGGGCACGACTCAGACATGGCTGAACAACTTAAGGCCCCGCAGCATCAACAGTTGGGTCGACTTCACCAACGCTTTCGTACGCAACTTCACCAGCACGTACAAGCGACCTCCTAAACCTCGCCAGCTCTCCTTGTGCGTGCAAGGCCCCAACGAGTCAGCTCGCGACTACCTCACATGCTGGGCCGAGCTCCGCAACTCCTGCGAGGGCGTGCACGAGGTGCAGGCCATTGAGTACTTCACTGCGGGATGCCGAGAGGGCACCCTCCTCAAGCACAGGCTTCTCTGCGATGAGCCGGAGACCCTTGACGAGCTGCTGATCATAGCAGACAAATATGCCACGGCCGACTCCTCCATGAAGACGGAGATTCAAGTTAGTGCGACAGGCAAGGTGGCTCCTCAGGCTCCTCGAACCCCGGCTGGAGACACCAATCGGCGTCAACAGCAGAACGACCACAAGCGCAAAGCCCCACAGCCGACTTCCTCCAGTCGGCAGGTGGCGACAGTCGAAGACCAGCAGCCGGAAGGGCAACCTCCGCCCAAACGCCAGAAGGGTGGCAAGCCCAACTGGCAGCCGGCCTTCTCATATGAGCAGACTTTGGATGGACCCTGCAAATTCCATAGTGGTGTGAAGCCGTCCAACCACACCACTCGGAAGTGCCACTGGCTCACTAGGATCGCCAAGGGAGACGGCCTTTTGCCTCCCCCACCTGCTGGGCAGCCGCCTCCTCCTCCGCCCCAGCAGCCGGCGGTCAGACCAGTCGGCGCGATACAAGACGAGTACCCAGAAGAGCATGGAGCCTATGTTGTGTTCACCAGCATGGCCGATGATCAACACAGCAGGCGGCTGCAGCAGCAGGAGGTGAATGCAGTAGCATCTGACATGCCAGAGTTCATGCATTGGTCTGAGAAGCCCATCAGCTGGAGCAGAGCTGACCACCTAGAAGTAATGCCCAAATCCGGCTCCTACGCCTTGGTTTTGGACGCCACCTTTGCCACGGACAAGCGAGCTGCTTGCTTCTCCAGAGTCCTGATAGACGGCGGCAGCAACATCAACATCCTGTACAAGGATACCATGGAGAAACTAGGAATCAGACAGAGGCAGCTTCAGTCCAGCCGGACAGTGTTCCATGGCATAGTTCCTGGCCTTTCCTGCTCACCAATCGGCAAGATCTTGATTGACGTCCTCTTCGGAGACAAAGATCATTTCTGCCAAGAGTCAATTTGGTTCGAAGTGGTGGATCTTGAGAGCCCATACCATGTGCTACTTGGCCGGCCTGCCCTGGCCAGGTTCATGGCTGTCCCCCACTATGCCTACCTCAAGATGAAGATGCCGAGTTCCAAAGGGATTCTGACCATAACTGGCGACTACAAGAAGTCATCCGCCTGCACAGCAGAGAGCAGTCAGCTGTCCAAGTCCCTCGTGATCGCAGCTGAGAAGCGGCTACTTGACCGGGTTGTGGCGATGGCAAGCAAACAACCAGAGATGTCGCTCGATCCCAAGGAGTTGGAAGCTGAGGGCTCGTTCAAGCCAGCCAAAGAAACAAAGAAGATACCTTTGGACCCGGAGCATCCAGAGAGGTACGCTGTCGTAGGCGCCAACCTCGACAGCAAATAGGAAGGCGAGCTCGTCGATTTCCTCCGTGAGAATCGGGACATCTTCGCATGGTCCCCCAAAGACATGCCAGGTGTCCCGACGGATTTCGCCGAGCACAAATTGCATGTACGATCTGATGCCAAGCCAGTCAGGCAGCCTTTGCGCCGCCTGTCAGAAGAGAAGAGAAGAGTTGTTGGAGAAGAGATAGCCCGGCTGCTGGCAGCCGGCTTCATCATGGAAGTGTTCTTTCCAGAATGGCTAGCCAACCCGGTCCTGGTACTGAAGAAGAACAAGCAGTGGCGAATGTGTAATGACTACACTAGCCTCAACAAAGCATGTCCCAAGGACCCGTTTGCTTTGCTGAGGATCGACCAAGTGATAGACTCCACAGCGGGATGCGAGCTGTTGAGTTTCTTGGATGCATATTCGGGATATCACCAGATCAAGTTGAACCCTGTCGATAGGCTTAAGATCGCCTCCATCACGCCGTTTGGAGCCTTCTGCTACTTGACCATGACATTCGTCTTGAGGAACGCCGGCGCCACCTTCCAACTTTGCATGCAGAAGTGCGTCCTCAAGCAACTCGGCAGAAATGCTCACGTTTACATGGACGATGTGGTGGTGAAGACAGAGAAGCGTGTAACACTGCTGGAAGACCTCAAGGAGACCTTTGAGAACTTGCGCTGATTTCAAATCAAGCTCAATCCGGAGAAATGCGTCTTCGGAGTACCAGCCGACCAGCTCCTTGGCTTCCTGGTCTCTGAACGCGGCATAGAGTGCAACCCTGTGAAGATCAAGGCTATAGAGAGGATGGAGGTACCCAGCCGACTGCTGGACGTACAAAAGTTCACCGGCTGTTTGGCATCCATCAGCCAATTCATCAGTTGGCTGGGCGAGAAGGCTCTCCCCCTATACCAACTCATGAAGAAGACCACTGTTTTTGAGTGGAACCACAAGGCGGACGAAGCTTTTCTCCAACTGAAGAAGATGTTGACTACTCCACCTGTCCTGGCGGCTCCGACTCCTAAGGAACCCATGCTCCTCTACATCGCCGCCACCAGACGAGTAGTCAGCACAGTCATCGTAGTAGAGCACAAGGAGGAAGGCAAGGCACTACCAGTCCAGAGACCGGTATATTATTTGAGTGAAGTACTGTCGACCTCCAAGCAAAACTACCCCCATTATCAGAAGATGTGCTACGGTGTGCACTTTACCACCAAGAAATTGAAGCCCTACTTCCAAGAACATCCAATCACTGTGGTCTGCACGGCTCCACTAGCCGAGATCATCGGGAGCCGGGATGCTTCGGGCTGAGTGGCCAAATGGGCCATAGATTTGGCCCCCTACACCATCTGCTACCAGCCTCGCATTGCCATCAAGTCGCAAGCGCTGTCCGACTTCCTCGTCGACTGGGCCGAGACCCAGTATTTGCCGCCAGCGCCTGACTCCACCCATTGGCGGATGCATTTTGATGGCTCCAAGATGCGCACCGTCTTGGGAGCCGGCATCGTCCTCACCTCTCCCAAAGGCGACAAGCTCAAATATGTGCTGCAAATCCATTTTGCCGCCTCCAACAATGTCGCCGAATACGAGGCACTCATTCACGGGCTCCGGCTGGCCAAAGAGCTCGGCATTCACCGGATCTTGTGCTATGGTGACTCCGGCTTGGTGGTCCAGCAATCGTCAGGCGATTGGACGCCAAAGACGCAAACATGCCGAGCTACCGCTTCCTCGTACAGCAACTCAACGGATATTTTGAGGGGTGCGAGTTTCTCCATGTGCCAAGAAACGACAACGACCAAGCAGACGCCCTGGCACATATCGGCTCCACCCGACAAGCAATACCGTCCGGCGTCGCTCTTCAGCGCCTCCTCAAGCCGTCTGTCAAGCCATCGACAGAGTCAGACTCTACCTTCATACCGGCTCCTCCTGAAGTAGCCGAATCCGACTCAAGAGCCCCCGCAGATGGCACGAATATTCCGGCAGACGGCGCGGGGATCGTGGCAGTCGCACCCGGCCCAGGGACTGCGACAGTCGGCCCGGAGACTCTAGAGCCTGGTCCGGGGACCGCGCCAGTCGGCCCGCGGACTTCATCGACACAGCAAGCAGCTGCCGACTCCAGCCTACCAGCTCCCGGCCCAGCCACCCTCATCCAAGTTGCAGTCCTGACGGTTGCAGAAATTACAGCACCATCATGGGCTCAGCCCATCCTCAAATTCCTGGTGAACAAAGAGCTGCCAACTGATGAGATCTTAGCTCGTCAAGTGCAACACCGAGTGGCAGCCTACACCATAGTCAACAGAGAGCTCGTAAGGCGCAGTGTCACTGGTGTCTACCAGCGCTGCGTGGAGCCGGAGCAAGGCCAAGCAATTCTCAAGGACATCCATCAAGGCGAGTGTGGCCACCATGCGGCTTCAAGAGCACTCGTCGCCAAAGCCTTCCGCCATGGTTTCTTCTGGCCAACTGCTCTTGAAGACGCCAAGGCCTTGGTCCAAAAATGCAAGGGGTGCCAGAAATTCCGCTCCAAGCCACACCAGCCGGCTTCTGCACTCAAGACTATTCCCATTGCCTGGCCCTTTGCTGTTTGGGGCCTGGACATGGTAGGACCATTCAAGACGGCACGAGACGGCTTAACTCACTTACTTGTCGCAGTGGACAAGTTCACCAAGTGGATAGAAGCAAAACCAATCAAGAAGTTGAATGGTCTGACTGCTGTGACCTTCATCTCCGACATCACAAGTCGGTACGGCATACCACACGGCATTATCACCGACAACAGCACGAACTTTGCCAAACGTGCCTTGGCCCGTTTCTGCGCGACGTAGGGCATCCGACTGGACTTAGCATCCGTTGCCCACCCGCAGTCCAACGGCCAGGTAGAGCGAGCAAACAGCCTAATCCTGTCCGGCATCAAGCCTCGGTTGGTCGAGCCTCTAGAGCGCTCGGCCGGCTGCTGGCTTGACGAGTTGCCAGCCGTCCTCTGGAGCCTGCGCATGACTCCAAACAAGTCAACCGGCTTCACACCCTTCTTCCTCGTCTACGGTGCTGAAGCCGTCATCCCAACGGACATAGAATTCGACTCCCCTCGAATCACCATGTACACTGAAGAGGAAGCAGAAGAAGCACGTCAAGACAGCGTCGACCTGTTGGAAGAGGGCCGGCTGTTGGCACTCAGCCGGTCCAGCTTCTACCAGCAGAGCCTGCGCCGATACTACAACCGGAAGGTCAAGCCGAGATCTTTCCAAGAAGGAGACCATGTGCTCCGGCTGATTCAGCGAACAGCCGGCCAGCACAAGCTCTAAGCACCTTGGGAAGGCCCTTTCATCATCAGCAAAGTGTTGGGCAATGACTCCTACTACCTAATCGATGCTCAGAAGCCCCGAGCAAGCAAGAGGGATGACTCTGGCAAAGAGATGGAGCGGCCATGGAATGCAAACCTCCTCCGAAGATTTTACAGTTAATGCAGTATGTACCACGCTACCTTCTGTATTAAAATACGAAGACCTCGGGCCCCTCGAGAAGAGCTCGGGGACTGCCCTCTTTTATCTAGATGATAAGAGTTATGCCTATGAGTATGTTATTCTTTGTTATACCGCTTGGCACCGGGTTCGACTAGTTGGCCCGGGAACTTACCATCTTGAACTACGAAATGACTTCATGCAGCCGGACAAGTAGTGTGTGGCACTTAAGCCGTCTCCTGTTAGAAGCCGCAGATCGCAGATCGACTGTCTGGTGGGCAGGAGTAAGGTAGACTGGGTGTCCGCATGAAAAATGGCTAAGGACTCAAAGCATGCACATAGTTTAAGCCGACTTCCAGCCTTTTACAACCGACTCTTGAGCAGCCGGCTCGCCGTTCTCTAAATTAACTTGCTAAAAACTCTAAATGGCTAAGTACTCGCCTTCCCAAAGAAGCTAAGTACTTGATCCAGCAGCAGTCCGCAGAGTGGCTGTCCGACTGGCAAGACGGCAACCAAGGGAAGGCGGCAAAGGAAAAAGCCAAAGAGCAATAAGCAAGAAGAGATAGAATGCGGATAAATATTTACATAGAAAAGGCCCTTGGCCGAATCTTCAAACAGAAGTTCAAGATACACCCCGTGGGTGGAATTGTGCAAAATAACAAGTTCATTGAGACTATTGAGCAGGTAAAAACAAAGATAAAATGGCAGCCTAGGAAACCGCGGACGAACTCGGAGGACCGGAGGGGTCGGCGGTGCCAGTTGCCGGGGCGGCCGGCTGGTTAGTCTCCGCTTGATCACCTCTGGCGGCAGCTGGCTCGGTTGGGCACGGCTCGTTGCTAGAGGCGCGGTCGAGCTGGGCCTGGCCGTCTGCTCCGACCTCTGGCGCCTCCTCCTTGTCTCCTTCCTCCTCCTCGCCTTCTTCCTTGCCACTGGAGTCAATCACCTCCGCCGAGTCCTCACCGTCATCCGGGTTCAGCCCGAACCACTCCGGCGGCGCCTCCTCGCCGTTCTCAGCCCGCTCTGGGACGAAGACACTGGTGTCGGAGTATTCGGTGATCGAGCGGCGCGCTTGACGAGATCGTCTTCCACGACCGTCAACTCTGCCCGAGCTTCCAGCCGGAACGTGGCTAGCTGGGCTAGACTCAGCCTAGAATACCACGCCTTGGCAAACTCTAAGGCCCGGCGCGCTCCAGCCCGGGCCAAAGAGCCCTTCCAGGCCTCAAGGCGGCCGGTTGCTACCTCCAGCCAGTCGGCAGTCCGACTGGGGGTGTGCGGTGCCTGCATATCCGACCACAGGGCGGCAATCGCCTGGGCGCCGACATGTTGAAGTCGGCGCAGCATCCGATGGGCCGACCGAAGGCGGGCCTCGATGCTCAAGATCTGCTCGCCAAGAGTTCGGGGGGCGTTGGCGGTGATCTATGCGCCGTCCGCCCTTCGCCCTTCACGATCAACCTCGATGGCTTGATTGGCGGCGTCCGAATGGTCGGGGAAGAAGTCTACCAAGGAAGAAGAACGAAGAGCAAGGTTAAAATACTAGAGGCCGACTCAACTAGCAGTCGGTAGCTTAGAAAAGGAAAATGAGGGGAAGCTCACCGTCGACGAGATCTTCGATTGCGTGGAAGCCGGAGACCAGCGTCGTCTCCGTGTCGGTCCAGGAGGAGTGTTCAGACGCGAATTCGGCAAGGAGGGCGGTCTCCTTGTCCTCCGCCTCCTTCTGGGCCTTCTGGAGCAGCTCCTTCTGCTTCGCCAGCTGCGTAGCCAGCCGGTCGCGCTCCTCCGTCAGCCAGCCACACTCCTCCTCCTTGACACGCAGCGCGGTGTTGGCCTCGCCCAGCTCCTGCTATAGGGCGCCGTTGGCCTCTGAAGAAGAAGAAGGATGGGTGTCATTCGTCAACAAGGAAGAAAGATCGCCGGGGAGATCCGGCCCGATTGCTCAGTAGTCGGCCCAGATCTTGGGGACTACAACCCGCGGGTGCGCCAGCGCGCCCCCAGAAAGAAGGAAGAGGGCTCACCCCGGCTGTCCGACAAGTCGGCGATCCGCTTGGCCAGCTCCTCAAAGTTAGCGTTGAAGGCGGTCACGCGAAGATTGTGGTAATCCTGCATCAAAATTTCAGACAAAATGTTGGTACTTAGAACTCACCGATTAGAGTTCCAAGCCGCCTGCTCAGCAGCCGACCCGAAACTCGGGGACTACACCCAGTGGGTGCGCTGGCGTGCCCCCACAAAGAAGAACAAGAAGCAAAAACAAAAAAAGGAAGGACGCGTACCCGGATGGCTGCTCGCGACGCCAGATACGCCTTGGTGCATTCCTTGATGGCGTCACCCTCGGCTTGGAGCTTGGCTTGGACGTCCAAAAGCGCCCGGTTCAACAGGCCCGTCCCGCCTCCCCGCGCCCACCCAGTGGGCGTGGCGCTCGTCACCTCGGTATCCGGGATTGTGGAGCTCGTGGTGCCGGTCTCCAGAGGGCGCGGCGCCGAGGCCGCCTTCGTGAGACGGCTCGGCGTGCCGACCTCGAGAGCCAGGCCTGTCGCCACCACACCTTCAGTTGGTGGCACCAGCGGGTCCGCCGGCTGCCCGCCTGGCGCACTCCCGGAGGGTGGCGGTGGCGGCACGATTACGTCCGGCGTGGCGGTGTCGTCGGTGTCCCTCTCCATGACCGGGTTCTCGTCGCCGACTTCCCCAGTCTGCGCCGTGAACTCCGGTGGTGGCGGCGCAGAGTTCAGGGGGACGACGAACACCGCCGACTGGCGGTGTGCGGCTTCTTCAGCATGCTTCTTCTCCGCATCGGCAGCCTCGGCTTCCGCCAGCTTCTTCAGGGCGGCGGCCTCTGCCTTGTCGGCTTCTGCCTTCTTCAGGAGGGCGGCTTCCCGCTCATCGCGCGCCTCCCGCGCGTTCCGCTTCCCGCCGGGTGGTGGAGGAGGTCTCCGCCGACTTCACGATGGAGCCGGCGGCCGACTTCTCAAGAGAGAGCGGGGCCCTAAAAATCAAGAATATAAAGCAAAGGAATTCCAGACAGAGTTAACGAAGAAATGTGAAGGTGCAAAGGGAGGTAGCACTTACACCGAAATTAGCTGTGACGTCTTCACCACCTTGCGGAAGCGGTTGGCCTTTGCGGCCGCTTCGTCCCACTTGGTCGCCGCGGCCAAGCCCTTGGGCTTCTTCGGCCGGCTGCTGAATAGGCTCGTCCCGGCCCTGCACTTCTTAGCACCACCTTGGGCGTCCAGCGCGGCGGACGAGCTCGCGCCCTGCTGGCCGGCTCCCGGCTGGTGGCGCGGGGCGACCTCCTCGTCATTGTCAGGCCAGTCCTCGAGACTGGCCCCAAGTCTTGGGCCACCCGCTGCGCCGCTTCCTCCCTCGGCGTCGTCCTCCAGGGCCGCCGCCCCCAAGTCGGGGTCGTCAACGTCGCTCTCCGCTCGGTTGGGGAGGAATTCGTGGTCCGGCCCCACTGTGCCGGCTGCTGGCTGGAGGAGGGGGTTCTGACCAAAGCCGACTGGTCAGATCGGACAAGACGGACTCGGCAACAAAGAAGTCAGGAGAGTCGAAGGAAAAGAGAAAAGGAAAATGACTCACCAGAGGCGGAGGGGCGGCACATGAATACGGCTCCTTGCCGAACTGCCACTCTTCTTTGAGGTCGCAGCTCGCAAGATAATTCACCATATAGGCTACCTTCGCGTGAGGTATTTCCTTGGTGCACATCCGACTCGGGTCCCGGTGCCCACTCTTCTGGCAAATCATGTGGGGGCGACTTTGGAGTAGGAGCACTCGGCGCACCATGAAGGCGGCCAGAAAATCCGGCCCGGTCAGGCCCTCCGACTGCGTCAAGACTCGAAGTCACGCAACAGCACCGGCTCCTACGGGCGTCAACGTCTTGGCCCGATGCGATGAGTTGGGCTGCCTCCCCGCCAGCGGACCGGCTATGTAGGCCGGCAGATTGACCCAATCACCCTCCACGGAGACGTTCTTCACGTAGAAGTACGACCGCTACCACATCTTCACCGACTTTATCAGCTTGATGGAGGGAAACGGGTTGTCGGCCCCCGACCTCCGCACGGTGATGAACGCGCCGCACTGAGCCGGCATGGCCGCGGCTTGGGTGCCAAGCTTGGAGTAGAAGAACTCCCCCCAGAGCTCGATGGTGGGGAGAACGCTGAGGAAGCCTTCGCACAAGGTGACGAAGGTGGACAACAGCACCACCGTATTGGGGGTGAGGTGGTGCGGCTGGAGTCCGTAGAACTCAAGAAAAGAGCGGAAGAAGCTGCTTGCCGGTAAGCCCAAGCCGCGTAGGCAGTGCGAGTGGAAGACGACCCGCTCGCCCTCCTGCGGCGCCGACGAGATTTCCCCCCTCCACGCGAGGCGGATCCGGACGAGGTCCTCGCTGGGTAGCCGACGCGTTTTGCGGAGAAAATCGACGTGATCGTCGTGGACCTCCGAACTGTCCCAGGTGCCGGAGTGCACCGTAGGGGGTGTGACGGCGGAGGAAGAGCTCATTGTGAGCGGACCACCGCATCACTCGACGTAGCTTGAGGTGCAGCGGCGAGAGAGAAGAAGAAGAAGCAATAAGGAGGAGGGACGCGCGTGCTCCGCCGCTCCCCCTCCTCCCCCTACTTATAGCCTCATGGGCGGTGAAGCTGAGGGGGTGGTTGTGGGATCTACTGCGCCCACTACCCCATGCCCCCACGTTTATCGCGCAAAGTTACTGCACGCAGTAACTCCGCGGGAACCTCAACCGTCCACTCCGGCCGCAGCGGATCCGCTCACGCGCCGAGGCGCGGTAGTGGCAGGCCCCGGCCGTAGGCATGTCCCGTCGCACATGTGGATGGCCAAACTGGCCTGGCCGCTTGTTGCCACGTGACGAGCTCGAAACGGGCGGCGGCCTGGAAGCTTAGCAAGCACGCCACTGGGATCCCGCCAGGGCATTCGAATTTTTTTTGGACAAGTCAAATTGGGTGAGTCCGACTCTTGCCAGTCGGCCCTGCAGAAGTCGAACGAGGTTTTCACCTCAAATACTCGGAGAAAGAAACTGCTGAGGCTCCTCGGCTGGTTGCCCGCGGCGCCTCATCAGCTTCGGGGACTACTGTCGGAGTAATGGGCCACGGGTAGGCTAACCCGAGGCCTAAAATCTTTCAAGACAGCGGGGCTGACTGCGCCCCTCGAGACGACAGATGAAGAGCCGCCTTCTGGAGGACAGCTGAAGGAACAGTCGACTGCCTGCATGCATCCGAGTCCTAGAGGTGAGGTCAAGACCAGCCGACTCCCGCCTGGTGGCTTCCAGAGAAGCCGGCCACGGGGAGTCGGCCCACGGCACCAACAAAGCCCATGCCCTCATCAGGGGGGATGGGACAGGGAGTGGCAACAGTGAAGCCCACTCCCTCCCCTTTTCCAGGAGATGGCTAGGCCACAGTGCGTTGTACCAACGGAGATCTCCGTCTGGCGTGACACTGTTGCCATGCCATCCCTGACATCAGCAACACTGGGCAGAGTCCTGTGCCCATGACGGCCTGTCAGTACGGTCCACGAATGACGGGCCCAACCAGTCAGTGAGAGTCTAGAAGACGACAAGAGCGCCCCCAGTCGGACCCGTAGGGAGCCGGCCCCCGGGAGTCGGCTTGCCCCTCCCACGGGTTCCCTACGCCATTAACCAGATGAGACAGGGAGTGGCTACAGTGATCACCCGCCAGACGACAGGGTTGTAGCCACGACCCCATGACCAAGCCTGCGTCATTAGAGGCACGACTATAGTAAACAGCAGCCGGCAAGACCCGCTAGCGGCGGGTACGGCCTGTCGGCTTCGTACCAGACCAGTCGGCTGGCGGGCCCCAGCAGTCGGTGGAAGGGCCGGCGGGCCAAGAGACTGACGGCTGGGCCCTGTGCCCATATAGTTTACCATCGTACCCCTAGGGGGTAGGCCTATATAAACCCCCCAGGGCACCCATGCAAAGGGTTCCGAACCATTAGAACTAGACCATATCCTAGAGGGGGGAGAGAGCTGACCCTGCCTTCTCCTACCTTCAGCATACAGCTCGAGGAGCACCTCTATATTCACTTTGCCTTAGTGACCATGCAGAGACCCCGCAGAGCAGGACTAGGGGTGTTATCTCCTAGGAGAGCCCCGAACCTGGGTAAAGTACGCCGACGTTCTGTCTACGCCTCATCCCGTTTCTAGGCACCGGCGACACTCTACTCGCCCCCACCATGATAAGCCATCCATTGGCATATGTCACACCCAACCCCCGACATTTGGCGCCCACCGTGGGGTCAGGTGCACCATCGTTCGGAGACCTGTTCTGGACGGGAACCCTTTTCCTCCCTGACGAGCGCAGCCAGCCCGGCACGCTAGACGGAGTCTGCGCCGACGCGCTACATGGCACTGAAATCGCCTGCGCAGCCAGTTACCTCGCCGATCTTGTCAGCAAGGTCCGCCTCTTCGACGAGCCCGCATCCGACGCGGGCACATGCGGCCCCGAGAGCCTCCTCGCGGGCCTCCTCGATCAACTCCACGTCGCCAGCGAGTCAGCTGGGGACTTGGAGTCCGTAGGCTCCACTGATCCGATGTTGGTCGACTCCGCACCGCGTCGCTTGACACGTTCCCCACCAACGTGGTGGTCTTCGACGAGCAGCTCCCTTGCGCGGAGAGTGGCGGAAGCACCGTCATGGAGGTGCTTGTCATTGATCATGGCGAGCACTCAGGTGGGGGTGATTATGACCCGCTCAACGCGGCGCTGCAAGAGCTGGCAGCGCCCATTGTCATGCTACAGTGATCTAGTGCCAATGATGCCATGTCATCATGATTACTATGCTAATTGCCACCTATTTCAAATGAACTCCAGAAATCCAATATAAATTGCAAGTGAGATAACATTTCTTCAAACTAACAAATAAAAATGTTCAATGGGTTGAAAATATTCACTAAATAATTAAAATATAGGAACCAACATTAAATGGATCTTTAAATTGCCCCTGAGAATTTTTAGTGGATTAGTGGGATTAAATAGATACATTTTAATTCAAATATAAATTTGAACAGTCCCAGTTGGCATCAAACCTTTTTTGTACAACCTTGTAAGATAGCCTAGTATTTATGTGCTAAGTGTCACAATTACAAAGTCATCCGTTTCTCAAACACCATGTAGTGCGAGAATCCCAAACGGAGGAGATCGAGTCTTGTGGGGAAAAGTGCGCAAACCTCTGCAGAGTGTATAAACTAATCATGGTTAGCCCTGTCCCCGGTTATGGACGTTTTGAGTATCTAGTACTTGGATTATCATGTGAATCTCATCATGTGACTTTAATTTAATTTTGTTGGGTTTTAATGATGATGTTTAATTGGGATTGAGAGGGTGTCTACACTCTCAATGTTTAACAACTACCATGATAGTTAAATAAAATTTATTCCTTTGTAGTAGGGAAAAACTGGCTTTACGCAAAACAATAACCATAGAGCTTTCCACCAGCCATATATGCATGTAGTATAGCCTATTTCTGTTCATTACTCTCTATGTGTTACATTGCCAGCATATTCCATGTGTTGACCCGTTTTCGGGCTGCAACATTCATGTTGCAGACTTTTCAGACGACGAGTAAGGTGCCTTTAGGTCATGGTTCTATACTCATGCCGTTGGAGTTGATGGACTCACTTATCTTCCAAGCCTTCCGCTGTTATCGTTATTAGATGGCCTTAAGCCATATTATTTGTAATAAGTTCTCTTTTGAGACACTCATTGTAATAAGTGTGTGATTGCTACTCTATTATAAATCCTTCAAGTACTGTGCGCGTCAGCATTACTGATCCAGGGATGACACTGAAGCACAGAGGTCAGACTGTTTGAGGTCTGGTCGCTACACGATCTATTCTGCTCCTCGGAGTTTTTAGGGTATATGGGTATATATAGGAGGAAGAAGTACGTTGGTGGATCTCCGATCTGTCCACGAGGCAGGGGGCGCGCCCAGGGGGGTGGGCGCGCCCCCACCCTCGTGGGCAGCCCGGGACTCTTCTGGTCCATCTCCGATACTCCGTGGGCATCTTCTGGTCCAAAAATAAGTTCCGTGAAGTTTCAGGTCAATTGGACTCCGTTTGATTTTCCTTTTCTGCGATACTCTAAAACAAGGAACAACAGAAACTGGCACTGGGCTCTGGGTTAATAGGTTAGTCCCAAAAATAATATAAAAGTGCATAATAAAGCCCATTAACATCCAAAACAGATAATATAATAGCATGGAACAATAAAAAATTATAGATACGTTGGAGACGTATCAGCATCCCCAAGCTTAATTCCTGCTCGTCCTCGAGTAGGTAAATGATAAAAACATAATTTTTGATGTGGAATGCTACCTAACATATTTCTCTATGTAATTTTATTTATTGTGGCAAGAATATTCAGATCCATAAGATTCAAGACAAAAGTTTAATATTGACATAAAAAATAATACTTCAAGCATACTAACAAAGCAATTATGTCTTCTCAAAATAACATGGCCAAAGGAATAAATTTTATTTAACTATCATGGTAGTTGTTAAACATTGAGAGTGTAGACACCCTCTCAATCCCAATTAAACATCATCATTAAAACCCAACAAAATTAAATTAAAGTCACATGATGAGATTCACATGATAATCCAAGTACTAGATACTCAAAACGTC
This sequence comes from Triticum dicoccoides, assembly GCF_002162155.2. Taxonomy (NCBI): domain Eukaryota; kingdom Viridiplantae; phylum Streptophyta; class Magnoliopsida; order Poales; family Poaceae; genus Triticum; species Triticum dicoccoides. Next base: position 232,526,763 of record NC_041380.1, on the reverse strand, counting down.
CATAACCGGGGACAGGGCTAACCATGATTAGTTTATACACTCTGCAGAGGTTTGCGCACTTTTCCCCACAAGACTCGATCTCCTCCGTTGGGATTCTCGCACTACATGGTGTTTGAGAAATGGATGACTGAGACATAGTCTTTCAGAAGCGCTAGCACCTTACGATCGGGTAGACCGTTACACCTACTTCCCCTACATCTGCTAGTCTACCACTGTAAGAGTTCGCACGACTTAATCAACTATGCTAGAGCCCATAGTAGCTTGTGGCTGCACACGGAAGTTTCTAGTATAAATAATCTCATGATCCCTTTGAGCCTGGGTGGCGGTCCCTAAAGAAAAACAGGCAATCGCTGGAATACCTAGGTGCCTCAATCCACCCAGATGTATATTAAAGTTGCCACCTTAAATAAACCATCAATTAAAAATCTCACATCTGTCATGGATACACTCACCCAATCCACGTCTACTAGCATATCATGGCATAAGCAAACATAGAAGTAACTCCCAGGGTTTGATAATAAAACAGGTAATAGGTACTACCTCATCTACTTTCCCAAAACCCACGATTTAATTAGATCCTAATCATGCAATGTTTGAGGATTGATCTAATGCAATAAAACTAGGTAGTAAGGGGTATGATCAAAGTGTTACTTGCCTTGCTGATGATCCGTGAAACCTAGAGATTCGAAGTAGCAAGCGGCGCACTCCGGGTACTCGATCGCAAACAAACAAGCACACAATAAGTACTCATCTAATGCACATGTAAAACTCAAATAAGAGATCTAACCAGAAAGTTCAACTTAAGAACTCCGGTTTGCAAAAAGAATCAAATCAAATGAAGCAACGAATGTCAAACGGCGAAAGAAACAAGCTTCGTTTACTAATCTGGATCTAAGTGAAATTTTACAGAAGCAAAAACTTGTTTCAGTTGGTTAAACAGAAAGAGGGTTTCGAGACGAAACTCTAGGCGCTTGAATCGCCTTATTCTCATAAACGAGCGAAAAGTTAAACTAAAACGAGAATCGGATGAGAAATCGCGATCAGAAATGATTGCGGAAAATCTGAGAAAAAGTAAAACGATGAACAGGCTAACGAACGAACGTTCGCTGTCTACGGCTAAACGACGAAAACCGTTCGTTAAGACGAACGTACGGACGAATGTCCACTAAATAAACTAAATCGGGAAAAAAAAATAAACCAATCTAAATAAGAAAACGACCGTGGTTTTTATAAAAAACTGGGTGGTTGACCGGTGAAGACCGTCGGCGGTGGCTACCTTCGGCGGCGGCGAACTCCGGCGGGGCGGCGGCAGCGGCGGCTCAGGGCGGCGGCGGCTAGGGTTAGGGCGGGGCTGGGCGGCTCGGGCTAGGCTTCCTTGGCTTATAAAGGCTGGCTGGCTAGAGTCCGGGTCGGGTACGACCCGGCTAGGTCGGTTCGTTTTTTAAATAGTTTCGCGCAGAAAAGAAGTAAAAGAAATACTAAACGGACTCCAAAAATCCCAAAATGAATTTTCCCCGACTTCTAAAATCAAGCCGGACAAGGTGAACATTTATTTGGGGCCTAAATGCAATTTTGAAAAACGAGCATTTTTCCTAAAATCAAATAAAACGGCGAAAAACTCCAAAATAAAATCTTATTTGATTTTTTATTAAATCCTAAATATTCCTTTAATTTGGGAAAGTCATTTTATTCCCTCTCACTTATTTTTATAATTGGAATTATTGAAGATAAAATAATTAAATCAAATGATCCTATTTTCAAAATTTGAGAAAACCCCAAATATGAAAATAATGAAATCCCCAACTCTCTCCATGGGTCCTTGAGTTGCGTAGGATTTCTAGGATCAAGCCAAAATGCAAATAAAAATATGATATATAATGATGATCTATGTATAATATTCCAAATTGAAAATTTGGGATGTTACAAACCTACCCCCCTTAAGATGAATCTCGCCCTCGAGATTCGGGTTGGCTAGAAAATAGGTGAGGGTGGTCCTTCAGCAGATCTTCCTCTCGCTCCCAGGTGGCTTCATCCTTGGTGTGGTGGCTCCACTGAACTTTATAAAACCTGATAACCTTGCTGCGGGTGACTCAACTGGCATATTCGAGAATCTTGACTCGTTTCTCCTCGTAGGTCAAATCACTATCCAACTAAATCGCTTCCAGCTGCACTGTATCTCTTAGTGGTGTATCAGCCATCTCTGCGTGGCACTTTTTCAACTAGGAAACGTGGAACACGTCGTGAACTCCTGACAATCCTTCAGGAAACTCCAACTTGTAAGCAACTTCTCCCATACGCTCCAAAACTTTGTATGGTCCCACAAAATGTGGCGCTAATTTTCCCTTAACTCCAAAGCGCTTAACTCCTCGAAGCGGGGATACACGAAGATAAACTCGGTCTCCGACTTTGTAAACTGTCTCGTTGTGTTTAGAATCTGCATAGCTCTTCTCCCTGGACTGGGCTACCTTGAGCCTATCGTGAATCAACTTCACTTTCTGTTCAGACTCCTTAATCAAATCTGGTCCGAACAACTGACGGTCTCCAACTTCATCCCACAACAATGGTGTTCTGCATCGTCTTCCGTACAAGGCTTCAAAAGGGGCCATCTTTAAACTGGATTGATAACTATTGTTGTAAGAGAACTCTGCATATGGCAAGTTTTCATCCCAAATAGATCCATAATCTAGCGCACAAGCTCTTAGCATATCCTCCAAAATCTGATTGACTCTCTCGGTCTGTCCATCGGTCTGCGGATGAAAAGCTGTACTAAACTATAGCCTGGTACCCAAAGTTTCGTGCAACTGATTCTAGAACTTTGAGGTAAATTGGGTTCCTCTATCTGATACAATGCTCCTCGGAACTCCATGCAGACATACAATCCTGGTCATGAATATCTTTGCCAACTTAGCATTGGTGTAAGTGGTCTTTACTAGGATGAAATGAGCTACCTTCGTCAAGCGATCGACTACAGCCCAAATCGGGTCATAGCCTGAGCGGGTCCTGGGTAATCCCGTGATAAAATCCATGCCTAGCTTATCCCACTTCCATTCGGGTATTGGCAATGGCTGTAGCAATCTTGCTGGCTTCTGATGCTCTGCCTTTACTCTCTGACATACATCACAAACTGCTACAAACTCTGCAATATCCTTCTTCATTCCGGTCCACCAAAAAGTGTCCTTCAAATCCAAATACATCTTGGTATTTCCTGTGAGAATCGAGTACGGCGAATCATGGGCCTCTTGCAAAATTAACTTCTTGATCTTCGGGTCATTGGGCACATAAACGCGGTCCTCGAACCATAAGGTATCATGTTCATCCTCACAAAATCCTTTAGCTTTTCCCTTGCTCATTTTCTCTTTAATAGAGGCAATCTCCTTGTCGGTCTTCTGAGCTTCTCTGATCTTATCCATCAGAGCAGACTGAATCTCCAATGCTTCTAGATAGCCTCTCGGAACTATCTCCAAACATAGCTCACGAAGATCCTCGGCTAACTCCTTTGGTAACTCTCCGGTCATTAGTGTGTTGACATGGCTCTTGCGGCTCAATGCATCGGCTACTATGTTAGCCCTTCCGGGGTGATAATGCAATCTCATGTCATAATCCTTGATGAGCTCCAACCATCTTCTTTGCCTGAGATTCAACTCCTTCTGCGTGAAGATGTACTTCAAACTCTTGTGATCCGTGTACACCTCACAATGGTTGCCAATGAGAAAATGTCTCCAAGTCTTCAATGCGTGCACTACGGCTGCTAACTCCAAATCATGTGTAGCATAATTCAAATCATGGGGCTTAAGCTGTCGTGAAGCATACGAAACAACTCTTCCCTCCTGCATAAGCACTACTCCAATTCCTCGATGTGAAGCATCACAATACACCTCATAATCCTTGCGCTGATCTGGCAGAATCAACACTGGCGAGGTAACCAAACGTTTCTTCAACTCCTGGAAACTGGCCTCACATTCCTCAGTCCAATTGAACTTGGTATCCTTCTTCAACAACTCCGTCATAGGTTTTGCAATCTTCGAGAAATTTTCAATGAACCTCCGGTAGTATCCCGCGAGTCCAAGAAAACTCCGGATCTCTCCAACTGTTGTTGGAGCTTCCCAATTTGTCAGTGACAACTTTGGTGGGATCTACTGGTATTCCTTCTCCGGATATAACATGTCCGCGGAATCCAACTTCCTTCAACCAAAACTCACATTTGCTGAACTTGGCGTATAACTGATGTTCTTTGAGCTTACCAAGTACCAAACGCAAATGTTCTTTATGTTCTTCTTCATTCTTTGAGTAAACCAGAATATCATCAATGAATACCACGACGAACTTATCCAAAAACTCCATAAACACTTTGTTCATCATGTTCATAAAATAAGCAGGTGTGTTAGTCAGACCAAATGACATAACGGTATACTCATACAGCCCATACCTTGTGGTAAAAGCTGTCTTAGGTATGTCCTGCTCCCGAATCTTCAACTGATGGTATCCTGATCGCAAATCGATCTTGGAAAATACCTTAGCTCCTTGCAATTGGTCAAACAAATCATTGATCATCGGCAGTGGGTACTTATTCTTGATCGTCACTTCATTCAGTCCTCGATAATCAACAACCATCCTTAACGATCCATTCTTCTTTTCCACTAGAAGTACTGGTGATCCCCAAGGTGACGAACTTGGGTGAATATATCCCTTATCCAGTAACTCCTTAATCTACTTCTTAATCTCCTCCAAATCCTTTGCAGGCATTCTATACGGTTTCTTAGATATTGGTCCTGTGCCTGGCAAAAGCCCAATCGAAAACTCAATTTCTCTATCCGGTGGCATGCCGGGCAATTCTTCTGGAAATACATCCGGAAAATCCTTTACCACCGGTACTTCCTCCTATACAACTCCTGATAAGGAATTTACTTGAGTCCTATTCGGCACATGCCGTGATACATACTTGATCTTTCTCCCTTCCGGGGTGGTAAGTAAAATCGACTTACTGGCGCAATCGATGTTTCCTCCATACATCGATGGCCAATCCATACCCAGAATTACATCCAAACCTTGTGATTCCAAAATAATTAAATCTGAGGGAAACACATGTCTACCTATACTCAATGGCACTTGAAAACATCCTTTACTGGCCATATACTACGCTCATGGTGAGCTTACTAACATAGGTGTTCTAAGAACCTTGGTGGGCAATTTATACTTATCCACGAATCCCCTTGATATGTATGAATGCGATGCACCAGTATCAAAAAGAACGATTGCAGTAAATGACTTAACCAAAAACTTACCTATTACTGCATCTGGCTGGGCTTCAACCTCCTCCACGTTAACGTGGTTCACCTGTCCCCTGTTGAAAGGGTTCGGCTTCTTCCTAGAGCTTCCATTGCCATTTCCATTCTAGGCTTCAGGACATTCATTGGCATAATGTCCGATCTTCTGACACTTATAACAAGTGACTTGGCTCAGGTCTCTCTTGGCAGGGGTTGATGGGTTGGTATGATTCTGTCCATTGCTTCCCCCATTCCCATTACCGTTCTTGGGGCCATTATGATTATGCGAACTTCCTCCTCCATGGGTATGCTGAAAATGTCCTCCCGATTTCGGGGTAAAACATGGCTTCTGCTGAGCTCCTGAATTGTACTTCCCTTTTCCATACTTCCTCTTGCGGTTCTCAATCTGCTGCTGCTTCCCTTCAATCATAAGAGCACGATCTACCAGTTCCTGGTAGTTGTTGAAAGTTGCTACCATCAACTTCATGCTCAACTCATCATTCAGTCCTTCCAGAAACTTCTCCTACTTAGCTGCATCTGTAGCAACGTCATCCTGGGCATTACGTGCTAACTTACTAAAGTCATCCACGTATTGGCCAACTGTCTGTCCTTCTTGGCGCAAGTTGCAAAACTCACGCTTCTTCATGGCCATAGCTCCTGCTGAAACATGGGCTGTACGGAAAGCCTGCTGAAATTGGTCCCATGTCACTGTGGCTATAGGGTAGGTGTCAGTGTAATTCTCCCACGATGATCCTGCTGGTCCATCCAACTGATGTGCGGCAAAACGCACCTTCTCAGCGTTAGTACATCCTGTAGTGGTTAACTCCCTTCCAATCTTGCAGAGCCAATCATCTGCTACTATAGGCTCGGTGCTACTGGAGAACACCGGCGGATTCAGTCTAAGGAAACGGGTTAAGTGATCAGTAGGTGGTGGTGGTGGTGGGTTGTTGCTGTTGTTGTTCCCCTGATTCTGATTCTGGACTAGCAACTGCATCAACGCATTCTGCTGCTGGATCAACTGAGTGAGCTCCGGTGGGAAGGCAAATCCATTGTCACGTCTCAGAGGCATCTGATGGGTTTAGAGGGGAGAGATTGGAATAGAATGAGGTCTAATGAGAAAGCACTACCCATATGCACATGAGACAAACACAAACATTTCACTCAATCAATCAAACAAGGGCATACAATCGGTCTAAGTATCGCAAAAGTGCTTGGACTACTATATTTACATGGTGGAATATTACTACTGATGTGGTGCTCAACTAGAAATATTCCTCGGTTGCAGACTCCATGATATCTACTCCAGCTTCGTCTTCAAAGTCATCATCGCTCAGGTCAGAGTCGGTGTCGTCGATGATGATGTAGTCTTCCGGACGAATCTCCTTGGGTTCTTCGTCTTCTTCTACTGGTGTGGGGTCTCCCATGAATATTCTGATCTTCTTAATCAGGTCGTCATTCTTCTCCACTAGTACGATGATTTCCTCCTCATAGTCTTCACGCGTAGCCTTGAGTTCTTCCTCCAGTTCCATGATCCTTGTCATCGCTTTCTTCAGATCTATCATGCCTGCGCACATCTGGTTCTCCTGACGTCGAATGTGCTGGTTTAACTCCTGGATAAAAGCTGCGATTGATCTATCCTTCTTGGTGCTGATCATTTCCATGTGCTCGTCTCGGCGCCCACAAATCTGGTAGATAGTATCCTTGAGATCATTGCGGCAAACTTCTCCAATACGTCCCATGGTGATGTGGGCCGCCATGCTCTTTCCTAGACTCCAGGTTGGTGCATCAAAGGAAAACTCTATGGGCTCGGTGACTGGCACGAACGTCCTTCCTAGAACTTGAACTTGAATCATCCAGCGCTCCTTGGGTAAAGTGGCGTTGTAGGTCCCGGTGAAGCTTGGTACTCTGATGTTCAGGTACTTAGTGACTTCCTTCAGGCGGCGTCCAAAGGGTGTATCTTCATCTGGTTGCGTGAACTTGTTCCTTGCATCCGCCATCCTAAAAGAGTAGAAAAGATGAGGAGTCAGAAATGAGAAGAGTGAGTAGTGATCTAGGGCTTTAGCTTAGTGGTCGTGTCCTATAGTCAGCGTGTCCTCTGATACCATCTTGTAGTGACTAGACATCAAACAATCTAATCTCTGTGCTTCAGTGTCATCCCTGGATCAGTAATGCTAACACGCACAGTACTTGAAGGATTTATAACAGAGTAGCAATCACACACTTATTACAACGAGTGTCTCAAAAGAGAACTTATTACAAATAATATGGCTTAAGGCCATCTAATAACAATAACAGCGGAAGGCTTGAAAGATAAGTGAGTCCATCAACTCCAACGGCATCACTGAGTATAGAACCACGACCTAAAGGCACCTTACTCATCGTCTGAAAAGTCTGCAACATGAACGTTGCAGCCCGAAAACGGGTCAGCACATGGAATATGCTAGCAATGTAACACATAGAGAGTAATGAACAAAAATAGGCTATACTACATGCATATATGGCTGGTGGAAAGCTCTATCGTTACTGTTTTGCGTAAAGCCACTTTTCCCTACTGCAAAGGAATAAATTTTATTTAACTATCATGGTAGTTGTTAAACATTGAGAGTGTAGACACCCTCTCAATCCCAATTAAACATCATCATTAAAACCCAACAAAATTAAATTAAAGTCGCATGATGAGATTCACATGATAATCCAAGTACTAGATACTCAAAACATCCATATCCGGGGACATGGCTAACCATGATTAGTTTATACACTCTGCAGAGGTTTGCGCACTTTTCCCCACAAGACTCGATCTCCTCCGTTGGGATTCTCGCACTACATGGTGTTTGAGAAACGGATGACCGAGACATAGTCTTTCAGAAGCGCTAGCACCTTACGATCGGGTAGACCGTTACACCTACTTTCCCCTACATCTGCTAGTCTACCACTGTAAGAGTTCGCACGACTTAATCAACTATGCTAGAGCCCATAGTAGCTTGTGGCTGCACACGGAAGTTTCTAGTATGAATAATCTCATGATCCCTTTGAGCCTGTGTGGCGGTCCATAAAGAAAAATAGGCAATCGCTGGAATACCCAGGTGCCTCAATCCACCCAGATGTGTATTAAAGTTGCCACCTTAAATAAACCATTAATTAACAATCTCACATCTGTCATGGATACACTCACCCAATCCACGTCTACTAGCATATCATGGCATAAGAAAACATAGAAGTAACTCCCAGGGTTTGATAATAAAACAGGTAATAGGTACCACCTCATCTACTTTCCCAAAACCCACAATTTAATTAGATCCTAATCATGCAATGTTTGAGGATTGATCTAATGCAATAAAACTAGGTAGTAAGGGGTATGATCAAAGTGTTACTTGCCTTGCTGATGATTCGTGAAACCTAGAGATTCGAAGTAGCAAGCGGCGCACTCCGGGTACTCGATCGCAAACAAACAAGCACACAATAAGTACTCATCTAATGCACATGTAAAACTCAAATAAGAGATCTAACCAGAAAGTTCAACTTAAGAACTCTGGTTTGCAAAAAGAATCAAATCAAACGAAGCAAGGAAAGTCAAACGGCGAAAGAAACAAGCTTTATTTACTAATCTGGATCTAAGTCAAATTTTACAGAAGCAAAAACTTGTTTGAGTTGGTTAAACGGAAAGAGGGTTTCGGGACGAAACTCTAAGCGCTTGAATCGCCTGATTCCGATAAACGAGCGAAAAGTTAAACTAAAACGAGAATCGAATCAGAAATCGTGATCAGAAATAATCATGGAAAATCCGAGAAAAAGTAAAACGACGAACAGGCTAAAGAACGAACATTCGCTGTCTGCGGCTAAACGACGAAAACTGTTCGTTAAAACGAAGTACGGACGAACATCCGCTAAATAAACTAAACCGGGAAAAAAATAAATCGATCTAAATAAAAAACGACCACGGTTTTTATAAAAAACCAAGCGGTTGACCGGTGAAGACCGACGGCAGCGATGGCTACCTCCAGCGGTGGCGAACTCCGGCG